>NT_162750.1:0-75000 GCF_000001635.26 Mus musculus | reverse complement strand
ACATGAAGCAACCCAGCTGTTGCTCAGCTAGAAGCTTCATCCCTACTGACCAGTGTTCATAGTGTTGGAAGGTTCTATGGACACTACCAGAGGAGGAGTTATCATCAATGTCACCCAGCTAGGAATGCTGCGAGCTACAACAGTGACCTGCTTACTCGATGTACTTGCTGATGCAATGCTGGCACAAGTGTTATGGGAGTGACCAATCACCTTTTGATTGGATGTGAGGACTGTTTTATGAAATGGGACCCACACGCAACACTGGTAATGTGGTCAACAGCACATGACTAGATAGACCACGGGCTCTAGAGTAAAACCTACTACAGTTAGTCTAAATGAATGCAGCAACAAAACGACTTCTGATGATGTTTTGCTTGTCACTTTGTAGACCAGGCCGGCCTCAAACTCAGAAATCCCCCTGCCTCTGCCTCCCGAGTGCTGGGATTAAAAGGGTGCGCCACCACGCCCGGCTTCCTCACCAGGTTCTATTGGGACCTTAGTCTTCTGGTTTCTGCTCACTTCTGAAGTTTCACTGCACCCTATGATCCGGCTGCCTCCATCTGAGCACCCTAGGATCTTCCCTCTCATCCCAACATCAGGCCCTTGGCTTTCCACACACTGTCCCCTTGAATAGATTGTGGTTGGTTTCTATTAAGATTGTTCCTCGCCATTTATTTCAGAAGTAAAGATACCTTGACCCCTGAACAGGAACCTTCATAGATAGCAACAAAGGCTCAGAACAAAACCACAGAACTGCACAGCCAGAGCAATGCTTGAGCCCTGGCAGGGCTCAGATGAACTTAGCGTATCCTTAGTCTGTGGTCCACTGGCCCTGCTGCTAGGCCTAGAGGTAAAAGTGTCCCTCAGCTGCTCACGTATCTTAAAGAATCCTCTCTCCCCTGGGGACGATCCTTTTGATAGTGACACATCAATGTCACCAATGTCACAGTGCAGTGTGCCTGGTGTCTCTTCTTTCACTGTCTGCTGGGTTCATGTTCTCCAATCCCAAGTGGTTTTATTGCCTGGTCCTCTCATTCTCAGTCCAACCCTCAGCCCCGTGGCTGCCCCTCTTTGTGTTTCTTTATCTATCCAGTTCTGTAGTCTAGATGCCGAATGTCTCCTCAAAGCTTAGGTTCCCAGGTGACACTACAGGGAGATGGGCTGATGTGAAGTGCTGGGGCCAAGAGGAGGTGTTAGGTCATTGGGAGCACCTCTAGAGGAGATTGTGGGGTCCAAGTCTCTCCTTTCTCCATTTTCAGAACACACGGTGAACAATTTTATTTTGTCACACATCCTGCGGTGATACAATCTTGCTACAGGCTCAAACTGTATCACAGGTCAGAGCCCCCTAACTTCTTCTCATTGTAAATTCATTATCATAGGCATTTTGTGACAGATAGAAATCTGACAAGTGACTGTGGAGTTACCTCTGAACTTCCCCTTCCTTCTCTGTCAGGAGCAACTTACAATGATGTCACAGGTGGTTTGTCACAGGTGGTTTTAAGGTCATGTGAAATGATCATATAAAATGTCTGGGACACCCACAGTCACAAAGAGATAGACATTGTATCCATTTCACCTCTCCTCCACCTCCTTCTCCTCTTCTCCTTCTTCTTCCTCTCCTCCTCCTCCTCCTCCTTCTCTCTCTCTCTCTTCCCCACCCCCCATCTTTCTTTCTTTCATAGCAAGTCCCGACATTTCAGTTGCCCTACGTGCTCCCTGGAGATGGTCCCATACTTCATATTTTCAAGACGAGTGTGTGTGATGGCCCACTTCTGTAACACCAGCACTTGGAAAGAAGACTGAGGCAGAAGGATTACATTTTAGGCCATTCTGTACTACAACGTGAGACTCTGTCACAACTTACACCTGGTTTACTGAATAGCTGTATTAAAAACACCTGTGTCCTATAGAAATTCGAATCGTGGAAGCTGAGGTCAGAGTCAGCCAGGATGATGCTTCCAGCAGCTTTTGTGAGCAAGCGTGGTCTATGCCTTTACACAGGGAAAGCAGGCATTGGAATGCACAATCCACACTGGAAACAAACCCAGGCTTTTACTGTAGCACCACTGCACATGTGACAAAGATCGGAGAAACCACATTACCGTTTCTGAAGCTTCTGAAAATTGCCACCAGGCTGGGGTATTCCCGGAGGTTGACCTTGCTGAACAACGTCAGCAGCACTGACGGGTGGAAAGTCTGCTCCAGACTGGTGAGAATATTGTGCACCACTTTGGACAGAGGGACCAGATTTTGACAGGCTTCCAGAGATTCCTTCAAAGAGTGGAGCAGAGAGTTAGTTTGAATGAGTAGTCACCGAGCGGAGAGCTCTCTATCTGTGGTTTTCTATATTGTAAGAAAGCTACTTTGGGGGCTGCTGAGGATGGCTAAGTGGGTGCAGGCATTGGCCGTCAAGCTTGATCTGAGTCTGATCCCTGTGATCTGGAGGGTGGAAGGAGAGCACAGATTCTACAGGGTGTCATTCAGCCTCCACCTGCACACCATGGCACATGCGCACCTCGCTCCCAAATAAATACAGTACTTAAAAAATATATAAAAGTCAGGCTTGGTGACACACGCCTTTAATTCCAACATTCAGGAGACAGGCAGTCAGATTGCTAATGTTTTCTAGTTGAGGGCATCCTGATCTACAAAGTGAGTTCCAGGACAGCCAGGGCTGCACAGAGAAATCTTGTCTCAAACAGAACAGAACAAAACCCCCAAATTTAAGAAATCTTCTTTTTTAATTTAAGAGGAATTTTAGTATAAAATATAGAGTTAAATCTTTAGGATAGAAGTCATTGAAAGAGAGAACTGGCTGCAAAATTCTTCCAGTGTCTGCTATTCCTGGTTAGCTAGTCCTTGGGTGCCCAGATGGATCTGGTGATGGGACAGGTGATACCCTCCCCAGGTGGAGCCCTGTTCAGGCGGTGTTGCTGTCCAGGTGGGACCCTGCACAGGTGGGGCCCTGCCCAGGTGGGAGTACTGCCCAGGTGGGAGTACTGCCCAGGTGGAGTCCTGCCCCAGTGGAGGAGGAGGGCATCCATCCCTGAAAAGACAGTCAGTAAATAGCCAGTTGCAACTGAGAACAGTCTCATAAAGGAAAGCACGGTTGTTGGAAGGAAAACGTGAGTCTCAGTGAGTGAGTGGGCTGTGGACTGATGAAGGAGCTGGAGCTGTGTCAGACTTGGAAAAGGCTGCTGCAATTTTCTTTGTAGAGGAATTTTAATCCAGCAACAGGGCTGCTTTGGCAAGTGATCATCATATCCAAAGACCTTCTAGGTCTGTGTGATCTGGCTGGAATACAGACACACCTCTAATCCCAGGAATCAGAGGAAAGCAGATCTCTGAGTTGAAGGCCAGCTTGGGACAGAGAAAGTTGCTTGTAAAGAAAAGCTTAGGTCCAGGCTTGGCAGTACTTGCTTTTAATCCTAGCACTCAGGAGACAGAGTCATTCAGGTCTCTGAGTTCAGTCACTCAGTTGAGTGCAGTGCAGTGGAGCTGAGTCAGGGAGTTGGGGTCAGTGCAGTGAGTGCAGTGCAGACTATTAATCTAAGAACTCCAAGAGCTTCCAGCCACCAGAAGCTAAACAGAGGCAAGAAACAGATCCATCTTTGAACTTACAGCACCTACAATATACCCTATCACTAATACAGCCTCAAGACACCCTTTCTCCCAACCTCCCTTCCTGCAATAATGATCATGGTCAAGTTGGGCCTTCCATGTTCTAGAAACACTGATGGGTTGTGGTCAGAGATCTCAATACTGAAACATACTTAATGAGGACTAGACAGCTTTGTGGAGGGTCCACAGCCTCACCTTGTACATTCTCTCAGTGATGAAAGATGTCCTGGAGCGCTTCGAAGAAGGGGAATGGCTTGTTGATGGCATAGGCGATGTTCACCTTCATGTATATGAAATGCTGGAGAAGAGCCTTTTCTAAGGCTTTGGTCAGAGTGAACATCTTATAAAAAGAGGCAGGCTGAGAAGACAGGCAACAGTTCTCAGGAACATGGGGAATGGCTCTCTGCATAAAATGGATTCTCAAAGGTAGACACCCTAGTCTTCAAGCATCCCTTAGCTGTCTACAGAGCAAAGTCTTGCTAAAAGATCCATTGGTAGAGGAGATAAAGGCAGTGCCCAGCAACCACAGTGGCTGAGAAGTACAGACAATATCATATAACCATCCTGAAAGGGATTTTAAAACATAAAGTGGGTTTTTAAAACATCTCTTCTTCACTGAGTATGTCCTATGTCCAGCTTTTGTTCCAAGGATTTCATAGGTAGTAACTTACTGGAGTTCACAAAGCATTGCAAGGTGGTCACTGTCATCACAACTACCTAACTGTGGTGAGCTCTAATGCAGACAGGGGTGAGGTAAGCGATCCTCTTGCTAGATTATACAATCTGGAGGGGGCTGAGTACTAATTGAATCTTGACATTCTAGATGCTGGTTTACAGTTGAGAAAGTGCTTGGCCACAGCCAGAGTGTATGTATAGAGAGAGTTGAATATATATGAGCTGGCTTAGAACCGATCACCTGCAGTGTAGCAGAGCACGATCTCATACCAATGCTCATGAGAAAGAGACCACCCAACATGCAGAGCTAGAAAGCTGGTAATATTTAGACACTGAAAAATCACTCATAACACTTTGACGCAAGCAGACAACACATGAATAAAATCAGGAAGGATATGAAAAATAGGATTGGTCAAAGTCAGCGCTTGGTTTTATGACCCCATTTCATTCTTCAGGATGGACCTGGGTCTTCTTATGGAATGTTTCTAAAAATCGACTGCTTCCGGATCATGAGAAAATAACCAGCGAGAGTATAACAGAAAACTTCCAGGTGGCAAACTGTTGTAAGAAGGCAGGCCCTAGTAAACCTTTTGATCACAGAGGGGGCGCTTTTGTTGATTGGCAGTAGTGGGGATGGAGTCCAGGACCTGTGCATCTTAGGCAAGTGCCCTATCCCTGAGCTGCATCCCAGCTAGCAACACAGTTCTGTTTATTTGTTTATTTGTTTGCTAATCTTAAACACAAAGAAGGCAAGGGTCCCCCTTTCCTCTTTTTAAAACAGAATATAAAATATTAAAGAGTATTTCCAAAGAGTATTTCCAGGAATTTAATCCCAGCATCACATTGAGTAGACTTGTCCGTCCCTTTTTTCTTCTTTCCCAATCTCTTCAACTTAGCAAAAAAAAATGTTGAGGAGAAAACAAAAAGAAGCCAACTTCACAGTAGGACTGTAGAGCAGGGAGATGTGTCAAGGATCATCCAGTCCTGAGGGAATCCTGGCAGACTGGGGACAGGTGGGAGGGAAAGCTGTTGAGGCTACTTGTGGGGGAGGGGAGGGGAGGCAGCAAGAACATGTGCTCTGGGTTCTGCTTAGGATGGCAGCAGCACTCAGACCTAAGCTGCTGTGGCAACTTTGACATTTGCCGCCTGCCACAGTTTCCGAAGATGGAAGTCAGATCTACAGAGGTTAAGTACCTGTGCCAAGGACACCAATCTACAGTAGAGTGTGTCTGTCTCTGATATTTTGTTTCTCACTGTGCAAGATATGGTATCTCAAGCCTGAGGAAATGGTGCAAGCCTTTAATGCCAGCACTGGAGGCAAAGGCAGTTGGAGACCATCCTGATATATATAGTTCCAGGACACTCAGGGCTACACAGAAATTCTGTCTTGAAGAGGGGAAAAAAGATCCTGTGTCTCAGCTGCCTGCATGCAGGTTTTTATTATGTTAAGGGCCTTACAAATAAATTATGGAAAGACAAACACCCATTAGGAAAGACAAAGCCCCAAACAATCAATAAAATGAGCATCATATACAATGAATGCATAATTAATCTGGGAAAAGGCAGACAAGTCGAAGGACTTGACAGTGCATAGTACTATCAAAGTGACCAGGAGACGAAACAATAGCCACAGTCCATGATAGGGTAGAAGTGAAAAGCATTCAAGTGTTCTGTGGCTTATTTGGAATCAGGGTCACCAGCTGTAAAAATTACATTTCCCTTGAATTTTCACGCACAGTAATGTATTTCAGTGAAATGACCATGGACTAAAACCAAAACAAAGCAAACATACAAAAACCATCCATACCCCCGCTAGAGAGAAGTAAGGGCGCCCCTTACTTTCTCTTTCCCAATAGCTCCATAATTAGGCAAGTGTTGGAAGATGATAACGGCACCGCCCACTGTGGACACTTGCAAGGTCCAACCTCGGGAATAGGCACTGGACACTGTCCCCAAAGTCTGTTTCAGAAAAAGAGTCGTGTGTATAAACCCTCACTGCCCTCCCCTTTCCTCCCCTTCCTCCCTCTTATCCACCTCCACTCCAGGGTCCGAGCCAGGATCCGGAGCCATGCTCGAGTCTCTGGACAAGATTACTTAGCAAAGAGAGAACCTGGGGAGTCTAGGGTACAGCAGACAAAAGCTGACCCCAAGAATCAGGAATCTAGTTGCAGAGCCCAAGAGCAGAACGCACCTGGATGCTGGGGGCTGCCACGGGTTCTCCCGAGTTCTCCCAGGTCACTGCCTGGATTAGTTAAGGGGTTCCTGGATCCTTCCTGGAAAAGCCTGACAGCCCAGTCTGGACCCGAAATTATGCTGCCTTGGAAGTCCCGCGGGGAGTCAGGCTTCAAGAAAAGAAAAAGGAAAGTGATCTCAGCACACTGAGCAGGAAGCCAGCTGGCCATGCCAATTCTGCCCTCCACTCCTCCACCCCTGCCTTGTGCGGTTCCCCAGCGTGGTTAGCATTATGGGTTTCAGGGGCATTTGCTGGGAATCCAGATCTGCCTGGAGTGGAGTGAGAGGCAGGGAGGCAAAGGATTAACACTGGAGAGCATGGGAAGGGTGTGTCCACTGTCCTCTTCCTAACCTGGGGATCTATTCCCCCAATGGTCTCATTGCAACCTTTAGGAAGTGTTCTCAAACTGCAATGGGGTGAAGGTTATCCTGAAAAAAATTGCTAGAAGTTATTAAATTAACAACAACAACAACAACCAGAGCTGGCATCTTTGAAATGTCTAGAATTTGTCAGGATCACTATGTGAGAAAATTGAAATAAAACAAAAGGCAACCAAGTGACTCTCGAATGAGTCTGATCTAGGGTCTCTGAGTGTGTTCAACTGAGAAGAGTTCTATGTAACCCTGTCTAATATTTCCCAAATGTATTTGATCCACAAGACATCCCAATTCCCCACCCCCAGGATACCCACGAGGCCTCTGGGAGTTTAGATTTGAACCAAGGCTAGCCCACTGTATTAGTCAGGGTTCTCTAGAGTCACAGAACTTATGGACAGTCTCTAGATAGTAAAGGAATTTATTGATGACTTACAGTCTGCAGCCCAATTCCCAACAATTGTTCAGTCGCAGCTGTGAATGAAAGTCCAAGGATCTAGCAGTTACTCAGTCTCACGCAGCAAGCAGGCGAAGGAGCAAGAGCAAGAGCTAGACTCTCTTCTTCCAATGTCCTTATATTGTCTCCAGCAGAAGGTGTAACCCAGATTAAAGGTGTGTTCCACCACACCTTTAATCCCAGATGAAAGGCGAAGCCCAGATTAAAGTTGTGTTCCTTAAACATTCAATCTTCTGGAATCCATAGCCACTATGGCTCAAGATCTTCAAACCAAGATCCAGATAAGGATCTCCAAGCCTCCAGATAAGGGTCACTGGTGAGCCTTCTAATTCCGGATTGTAGTTCATTCCAAATATTGTCAAGTTGACAACCAGGAATAGCCACTACACCCACACATGACTGAGCTTCTCTGTACTTCCTATGGAGACACCAACGGTAGAATTTCCAGCCAAGTACAGTTAGAACAGTAGGCTTGGCCCAGAGTGTCCCAGGGATGGGGACTGAGTGTGTGTGTGTGTGTGTGTGTGTGTGTGTGTGTGTGTGTGTGTGTGTAGAGGCTTGGCCCAGAGTGTCTCAGGGATGGGGACTGAGTGTGCATTAATGCTTGTGTGTGTGTGTGTGTGTGTGTGTGTGTGAGTCTGCACAAGAATCACAAGCATGCTTATGTGTCAGAAAATTACCCTACCCTTGAGAAACCTCTAAAGCAAGAAAATTTATTACATCAGACAGATATGAATAAGGGCAAAGATTTCATTTGGAGTCACACATACTAGGACTACAGTAATGATGGTAAAAACCTCACCTGGTATTTCACACCACGTGAGAGCTCATTAGACTTATACATTTAACACAGTTTTAAAGTGAAGAATGAAAAATTACTGGCCTCTTGTAAGAACATGAACTTTTTACCTCGGAGCCCACCCCCTCCCATCTAGAGGTTGTTCTCGGAACACTCCTAAACTTTTCACCCCAAAACTCCTCACCCTAAAGTTCGAAAAAACTGTTCCAAGAACATTTTTGAGATAAAGGCCTCCTGAAACAACCTCAAAATGAACCAGGTACATTGCCAAATGATAGGACATGACTCCTTAGTTACGTAGATTCCTTTGGCAGAACTCCCTAGTGATGTAAACTTGTACTTTTCCTGCCCAGTTCTCCCCCTTTGAGTTTTACTATATAAGCCTGTGAAAAATTTTGGCTGACGGTCGAGACTCCTCTACCCTGTGCTAAGGTGTATGAGTTTCGACCCCAGAGCTCTGTGTGCTTTCATGTTTCTGCTTTATTTCGACCCCAGAGCTCTGGTCTGTGTGCTTTCATGTTGCTGCCTTATTAAATCTTGCCTTCTACATTTTATGTATGGTCTCAGTGTCTTCTTGGGTACGCGGCTGTCCCGGGACTTGAGTGTCTGTGTGAGGGTCTCCCTTCGGGGGTCTTTCAAAAGATGCATTTACCTAAAGTTATGATTTTGGTGAACTTTACCAAATATAATCATGCCACAGTGATCACACAGGCCAAGTCCTCTGCCCTCCTAAAATCCCCTTGTTCTTGGCAGAAAACCCCCTCTCAGATTCCAGCCCCAGAGAACCACAGATTATCGGTTACACAGCTAAGTTTGACCGGCGCAGAAATGCCATATAAATGAAGACATAAAGTGTACTTTTTTTTGGTGTATGGCTTTGTTTGCATCCCTGTACTCTTGGGACCTGTTCCTGCAGGTCAGTAATTTGTACCTCTTCAGCAGAGGTCTGAGCCTGGAGCCCTGGACAGGCCCTCGTCCCTAGCCACCTTGTCTCTGCCTCTGTTTTGCCTGTTATTTCCAGGCTTCTGTTGGTTGCTTTTGTTTTATTTGCATCTTTATGCCTGTTTCTTTACCTTTCCACTTCAGGCTGGTTTTCTAACTTACAGAATGAGAATGAGCATTCCAGATAAGAGCAACAGTTGTACAGAGTAAATGTAAGGCACCCATTCTTCAAAAATGATACTGTCCCCGACTGGCTATAGCCTCGGCTGTGATCCACTTCCGAATTCTGTGAGATGCCTCTTGTTCTCAAGACCATGGTGAAATTGCTGAAGCCCTGTGTTGCCTCGCTGTCAGTGTCACACCTTAGCAAGCAGCTCTGCCTGGATTCTCTGCACTTGCCTTTGGTTGGTTGGAGGTGTGTGGGCGGGGTTGGGGGGCGGTCTCTTGCTCTAGCTACCTTCAGAAGATTCAAAAACTTTATGAAGCCACACCCGACTTTTCCTACTCTGCTGCTCAATTATCAGGTCCCAGCTTCTCTGGTTCTGACTTACTAGGGTGCCAGGACAGTTCCAAGTCTGAGAGACTGCAGACAATCTAACTCTTCCTGGTCTTTCCAGGCACCGCCCCCGCTTAGGGTTAAGGGACCACTTCCTTCCTATCCTAACCAGCCAGCTGGCCTTAGACAGCTCTGAGCCCTTCGCTGAAACAGACCCTTCCACCTTCTTTCCTTAGAAGGCAGCAGGTGTCCCAGGTTTCTGGGGACTTGGGCTGTCTTTGCTCCTCCCCTCTGGGGCAGAGACTGGGGGTGGAGGGCAGTGCATTAGTGCAGTGTTGTCATAGTTAAGCAATTTCACTTTCCTTTTTCTCCTCTTTGGAGGCCCCTGAAGGAGTTCTCTCTGGGCTTTCCAGAGACTCAGAGGGGGTTCGGTCTGGTCCCTTGGAGTCTGTGTAGGGGATGGCAGGAGGCAACAATGAACTCAGCAGCAGGTTAGTCCCATTCTCTCTTGTCCCTTGTCTCTGCTAAGATCTGCCTTTAAATGTGTTACTAGGGCCGCCCAGGCTGGGTCCAAGGCCCACAGATATTTGAGACAGTGATCTCATAAGGAAAAGAAGAACTGGGCAAGGCAGCCTTCTCTGCAGTAGGCTAGCTGTCAGAGAGTTATATGGTCGCCCTAACTCCACACTCCACTTCATTTCCTTGCTTCTGTTCCAGAGCTTGTCTGGTGCTGTGTGGACTTCCTGTGAGCTCCTGTAAAAGTGGCTGGTTCATTGTGACTTCTGACCTCTCTTCTCTTTCTAATGCTCACTCTAAAGGACAGCTCTGTCCAAGAATGATCATTAAGAGTAAGTTCAAACCTGATCCTGTCAATTGCTGGTCTCCACAGTCTTGTGGTTGAAGACAGCTCTGGCCTGAGCCCACAAGTCCTACTTAGGTCAGGTCCCCATAGTTTCCTAGCTCAGAGGGAGGAAGTGAAAGTTGAGCAGGTGGGGAGTGGGTGATGCTCTTAACCCTTTCTCTTCCTGTTGGTTACTGAGCTGGTTAGAAATGGATACAAATTCTCTCTGTCTCTCTGTCTGTGTCTCTGTCTCTGTCTCTCTCTGTCTCTGTCTCTCTCTGTCTCTCTCTCTCTCTCTCTCTCACACACACACACACACACACACACACACAAACGATAGGAGAGATGGCCCAGGTTTAAGCACTCATATTTTCCTAGTAGTGGGCATGGGTTGGGTCCCCAGCACCTATCCTAGGGCTTCCAACTGCCTCTCATGCCAACTCCAGGTCAGACAGCCTTCTCTGCCTTCCATGGACACTGTATTTGCATGCAGGAAGCACACTGAGACAGACTCATGCATACATAATTCAAAATAAAAATAGAAAAGATGAGACGAAGGTGTGTGATGCCCCCAACAGGGACTCAGTCAGGGCTACTTCTGCTCCTGCAGATATCCTAAGCACCATTTCTCCTGTGACATTTGGTCAAGTCCACTAGTGATAACCAGCAGTGTGCTGTGTCTTTTGGGAGTAAATAGGGTGGTTAATCACTGGCTCAGTGCCTTTCATATAAGCAGGTGGAGGTATCTGTCTCTGAGTGTTTGCAGTTTCTGTCTCTGAAGACATTTTTGTTGTGGTTATCAATCTGACAGGCATATGGATGGCTGCATTAATCTTTGCTACCCTTGCACTGTCTGTGGAATTCATAGCGCGTGTCTGTCTTACCTTCGCTCGCCTGAGTAGAGATTTAATAATGTATTGATCTTTCCAAAGGATGTGAGCATAATGCCCACTTCTTTTAATTCTATGGATTTCTACTTTAATTTCATTGAATCTTTGTCTTCATTGGGATGAAATCATTCCTCATAAGATTGTTTATTTATGCCTCTCTTAGCTTCCGACACATACAAAGCTGTATGTTTCCCATTAGCCACTGCCTTTGCTGTGTCTCAGATTTAATAATTTTTAGACTTCAGTGCTTTTTTAGTGTAGGAGAAAGGGTCACACTTTTGCTTGTCTTACCCCATTTTAAAAAAATTACATTCATTTATTTATTGTATGTGTGCAGGTGCCACAATGTGTCTTTTGAGATCAGAGGACAACTTTGGGGAGTTGGCTCTCTCCTACTACCATGTAGTAAGTTCTTAGGGGAGCAAGCTCATGTCCACAGACTTGGTGGCAAGACCTGTATCAGCTGAGCCATCCTCCCAGACCCTCTTTTATTTACATTAGTTACAGTTTTTAAACGTACTCTGTTTTATAATTGTGCTATTATTAAATTATCCACATTTTGACTCATTATGGACACAGAGAAATACCTACCATGTTTGTAAATATTTTCATTTTACTCTTTTTTTTTTTTTGGCTTTCCTTTCTTTTTATGCCCTTTTGGTTTTAGTAAAACATTTTATGATTCTTCCTTCCTTCCTTCCTTCCTTCCTTCCTTTCTCCCTCCCTCCCTCCTTCCCTCCCTCCCTCCCTCTCTCTCTCTTTCTCTCTCTCTCTTTCTTTCATTCTTGAATTCCTTTACCTATTTTTTTTGTTGTCTCATTTTGTTTTTCTTTTTTACAGTACTGGGGATCTATTCTGGGGATTCTCTTGAGAATGATTTTTGGAGAAACTTTCATATCTTGTCTCTGTTTTTTTCTAAACAGTGTGTGAGCATGTTTGCTGCTTATTACTTCGTGGCATTTGTAGTTTAGTTTTGACACCTTGGCACTTTTGTATTTCTGACTAATTTGCTGCATTTTCTAGTTGGATCAGTGCATCACATGTGAAACTGCAGTATTTGAATTTACCGTCTGTGAAATAATTTAGTTCCAACTCAGATTTTATGGGGAGTTCATTTCAGATTCCACATGAAACCAGGGTGTAGTGGTGTGTGTTTTTAACTCCAGAATTAGGGTAATATAGACAGTTGGATCCCCGGAGATGACTGGCCAGCTAATCTGGCTGAACTAATGATATCCGGGTTCAGTGAGAGACCCCATCTCAAAACATAAGGTGGAGAGCAACTGGACTCCTTGCCCAGGCATATGCCAGGCACATACACACGAGCAAGCACATATACATAGCCAGCCTCCTTAAGTTTAAAATAAAAATTATTGTATATTTTTATATGTTACTACATATAAATTTTAGGTTCTTTAAAAAAAAGACCCTCTCAAGATTTTTTTGGTAACAGATAACTTTGATATTCTTTGTGTTTGTTTGTTGTATAGTCTTGACTAGTCTGGAACTTGCTATATAGACCAGGCTGGCCTTGAATTCATGGAGATCCTCCTGCCTCCTGCCTCTGCCTCCTACGAGCTGTGATTAAAGGTGTGCATAACCACACCTCTTTTAAAAGAATTATGGAGAACCCCAAAAGCTATCTCTTGGTGTTAAATTTAATGAGATTTACCATTAATTATAAGTTACAGCTTCAGGCATTTAGAATATTTATCCATTAAAAGTAGTACCAAAGAGTTCATCATTATCACAAGTGTGCATCCTAATGAAAAATAACAAGATTTTCTAAAATAAAATTAAAGGGGAAGATACAATCTTGCTTTACCTTCTCACAAATGTCCTTACTTTCCTGCTTCGTCAAAGTCACAGATGCCCTGTTTATCTCTGAGTTCAGTCTGCTGCGATGCCACAGCCCACAGGCACCTGTGAATATCACCCAACATTTTTGGGCAGAGGAAAGAGAAAAGGGGCAGATGGTATTTCAGGATCGTTCTGAGAATAGTTTGTTCTTTTTGGCATCTGAAAGAGTCTTGAGCAGGGGTCGTCAGGCTATACCCTGAGAGGCACCATTCTCAACTGCTTAGCATGTAGGTATTGGCATTTTAAGTGCTTAAAAAAAAGACACATCTTCAGTGGCAGCAGGAGGGGATGTGCTGATGTGGATGGGAGAAATCTCACGAGACTCCATTCCTAGATGAAGAGCCATAGCTATTAATGGCTGTTAACAAAGAGAAAATCAACCAGTATTCTCCAGGAATGAACCCTCTGTTAGGTTATCCAGTGCTTAGTGGTCAGCCCTAAACACACATGCATAGGAGTGCAGGTTGTATGTATGTGTGTGTGTGTGCGCACACGCGCATGTGTGTTATGTATATATGTGTGTGTTTATATATAAAACAATAATTAGAGATGGTTTTGAGAGAAAGTGAGAAAGGAAGGCATGAGGGGATTGAAAAGAAAAGGGAGCAGGAGAAAAGATGTAAACACAGTATTCATGTATGAAAATTTAAAAAAATATATAAACATTTAAAATAAACAAAAGGAAAACATGTGCCCCAATTTATTTGATTTAGTTTTCTTGTTAATTATTTAGGTTAGCATGAAAATGATGGGTCTCCGCATGGCATCTTCATACTTACATACCCTATTTTTGCTCATTCCCTTCCCCTCTTGCAGGAGTTGGTTCTCTTCTACTGTGTAGGTCCCAGGATTGAACTCAGGGCATTAAACTATAAGGGGAGGACATTTATCCATGGAATCTTCTCACCAGCTCTCCTTCCCCCCTTTTTTGTTTTAGAAATTGATTTATTTCTTCATTATTTGAGACAAGGTTTCACTGTATAGCCCAGGCAAACCTTGAAGTCACTAGATAAGGGCCAACAGGTTGCCTCAGTGGATAAAGGTCCTGACCAGGCACTGGGACCTGAGTTTGATGCCCAGAACCCATACAAGAGTGAAAACAGAGAACCAACTCCTCAAAGTTGTCCTCTGATGTCTAAATATGCAGATATTGTAACAATACTAACACTAGGTAAAGTGAAAAAGAGGAAGTCGCTATGTCGGCCATGAAGGTAGGATGCTGTGACGACAGGCATTGGACCATGCCCAGATGATTTCTCACTTCTGTCATATGAACATACATCATAATTGGTTTCCATTTGCCACCCAGAATGGGATCAATTACACAAACACTCCTATGTGTCATTGGGCTTCTTGGGCCTTTTGTTCTCAGAGGATCTTCTCCCTAAACACTGTCTCTGGACAGAGAGAACTGGCCACCTGAGATGTCAGGCATTGCAGCAGCAGTGTAGTTAATAAGTGCGAGACTCCATTACTGCAAGAGATAGGGAACCAGGAGGAGAGAAGAAAGCATGTGGAACCATGGATGAACCACACATGAGCCACACATGTCTCAGTCCTGGGTCAACTGCATTGCCTTTACAAATGAGCTGGAAGAAGAGGTTCTGCTTTTTTATTTTAATGTCATTTCCATTTACCCTGAGGTCTATAGATTGTGTTCCAGTTTCATTTCTTTCTTTCTTTCTTTTTTTTTTTATTTTTGGTTTTTTCGAGACAGGGTTTCTCTGTATAGCCCTGGCTGTTCTGGAACTCACTTTGTAGACCAGGCTGGCCTCAAACTCAGAAATCAGCCTGCCTCTACCTCCTGAGTGCTGGGATTAAAGGTGTGTGCCACCACGCCCAGCCCAGTCTCATTTCTGTTGCTGTGATAGCATACACTGACACAAAGCAACTTAGGGGAGAAAGAACAGGTCCAGGTTACAGGCCATCATTGCAGGAAAGTCTAGGTGGGAACTAGAAGCAGTTGGTCATGTCCACAGTCAAGAGCAGAGAGCAATGAGTACAAGCGTGCCTGTCAGTGTTCAACTTGCTCCCTACACTTAATGCCACCAAGCCATTTCCTTTTACCTAGGGATTGGTGCTACCCACAGTGCACTGGATCTTTCCATATCAACTAGCATAATGCGGACAACCCTGGACAGAAATACCCAGAGATTACCCTAATCTAGACAATCCTTTATTAAGACTCATACAATCCAAGATGATTATAGATTGTGTCAGGTTGACAATTAAAACTAATCACAGTACTGGACATGATGGAACATAATTTAAATCTGAGCACTCAGGCAGCAGAGGCAGGTGAAATCTATGTGTGAGGATAGCCTTGTCTACATAGTAACTTTTAGGCAAGCCAGACTTACAGATGATAACCCTGTCCCGAGCAAATCAAACTCAAAGCACCAGAACTTGATCACTAAATGAGATGTTTAAAATTTTAATTTTATATTAGCAGACCAGTCTTCATGTCAGTAATTATCCAGCCATTGGTAGCATCTTGTAAACCAGTATCTACTTCTGCATGGAATCTGTCCCCTAGGACAATCCCAGAGGACCAGAATGAAGAGGAGTCAGATAACTATCAGCTCATGTTCAAGCACTTCAAAGAAAACAAGGTGGAGATCGCAAGTGCCATCACCAAGCCGTTTCCTTTCCTCATGAGCCTTCGAGACCGAGACTTCATCTCGGAGCAGAAGTTTCAGGTGAGTGTGGAGAATGAACTCAGTCCTGACAGCAAGCCTGCCCTGTGCTGTATCATGCTGTACTTCTGGGTGTAGCCAACAGGCTGAAGCACCTCCAGGGATGAAGGGACATCACCTTTGTAAGTCAGAAGATAACTGGAGGGATAGACATCACAGGAACCATTTACATTCACCTCTGCAGTAACTGAGGCTGAGGCACATGGTGACAGCGACGAATAGCAAGCAGGAATGCTCCGAAGTGCAGAGCATCCCAGGGTCACTTGTGTAATGTAACAACAGATACTAGGATGCAAGTAGACACACCTAAGCTGGGCTGCCTTCCAAAGCCTACTTACTCCAAATCCCAGAGCCAGAGGCAGTTGGGTCATGTGAGGACAGAACTCGGGGAGTCCTGTTTGCTTCTCTATCTTCAAGTTGTTCCTGGTTCTTCAGGCAACTCTGAAGCCCTAGAATGAGAGGTACAGGTCAGTGATGGGATCTGCGGTGATAACAAAGACCTTTTCTTCTTTATGCATTCTCTTTGCCCTGTGGCTAGGATGCTATGCTCAAGCTCTTCAGACAAGCTCAGTCCTTGGGGAGTTAATTGTCTGGACCCCAAGGCTGCCACTCATGGTCTGTTAGGGCCTGGCTTTTACAGACATATCATTTAATTATTCATCAAACCCTCTCTTCCCTGTCTACTATTTGTCAGCATCAGAGCTTCTTTCAGATGAGCTAGGGTCTGTTAGTACAGAGGACATGTAAGATGTCACCTCGGTATTTGCAAAACTCAGACATTTTACAAAAAAAGAGAAATGGTGTTTGAACCAATGTAAGCCTCATATAACCCATAAATCCATCATGACACAATTCTGCATTCACTACTTTAAGGAATATCAAGAAACATGTAGGAACCTGCTCCCAGTGGAGAGAGTCGTGTACGACATCCTCAGCAATGTACAGAAGAAGTTTAGCCGGGATCTTCTGAAAGTGATATTCAGCAAAACACATCTGAAGGCCTACCCTGACTTAAAGGAGACTCTAAAACACTTCTTCCTAAATGGTAACTATAGCTCTCACCTGCTTCAGGGATGGAAAGACAATTTCATTTCATTCTTTTTTTTTTTTTTTTTTTTTTTTGAGACAGGATTTCTCTGTATAGCTCTGGCTGTCCTGGAGCTCACTCTGTAGACCAGGCTGGCCTCAAACTCAGAAATCCGCCTGCCTCTTCCTCCCGAGTGCTGGGATTAAAGGCGTGTGCCACCATGCCTGGCTCATCCATTCATTCATTTTTTCATTGATAGTTGACATATAATTTAATGAGAGACTATGACATGCCAAGCACAGGGGGAATGTAGGAAATATATATGGCTCATGTCATCAGGAGCTTACACATAGGCCAAGTAACACAGAGATAACTGCTCAGCCGGAACCTGATTTTCATGCTATGAAACAAAGTATGAAGGATGAGCCAGTGGGAACAATAGAGGCTGTTCTCTACCTGAGACCTGCTGATTTTATGTTCATTCTACAACGTGCCAGCACCTTGGTTCTAAAATTCCACTTTGTTTTCACTCTCTCGGTTGACACATGTTTCTCTCTCGAGTGTCTGGGCCCAACCTGGGCTCCCCTTGTGTTTCATATATTCCCCCTGTGCTTGGCATGACATAGTCTCTCATTAAATTATATGTCAACTATCAATGAAAAAAATGAATGAATGGATGAGCAGGGCGTGGTGGCGCACGCCTTTCATCCCAGCACCGGGGAGGCAGAGGCAGGCAGATTTCTGAGTTTGAGGCCAGCCTGGTCTACAAAGTGAGTTCCAGGATAGCCAGGGCTACACAGAGAAACCCTGTCTCGGAAAAACCAAAAAAAAAAAAAAAAAAAAAAGATGTGAACAGAATGCCTGCTCCAGCAATCACACCTGAGATCAAATGGAGCCATTCTCTTTCCACATCTACATTACTTCTCATTTCCCACATTTAATTTACTACAGGTAGTCATAAAGAAAGATTTAACGTTCTTATCTTCCACGAGGAAGAATAAAACTGTGCTTTGAAAACAGTCAAAGGTAACCTTTGCTGATGTTACCAATTCCCAACCCTTCCCATTTAACCATCGACTACCTGCTTGCTAACCATGCATCTGAAATCTACCCAATCAGAAGCGGTGGTACAAATTTTAAATCCAGCCAATCAGCAATAGTCACCTTCCAACTGCTTGGATGATTGGTTCAGGGTAGCCTGTGCATAACCACTTCTGCTTTGCAAAGTCTACAGACCCTGAACTACCTGCTTCTCGAAGTTCTAGGCACAACCAACTGTGGCCTTTTTTGTAGAAGCCATATACTTTGAGTGCAGTGTCTCCTCCCACCCCTACCAGGACCTTCACTCAACAAGCTTTCAGCTTCAGGTATGGGAGTGATTGTCTCCAGCTTCCATATATGCTGTTATCCATAAGATCATCTGAAGGCTTGCTGGGAGTGTCCTACAGATGCAAATTCCAGACTGCTTGTGCACAATTCAGATAGTGTTCCTGAACCACCACACCAAGTGACTCTGTATCAACTGGAACTTGTTTCATTGTGCTTTTATTTCTGAGTCAGGTTAGTTAAAGATGCGTGTAGAAATCAACATAGAGAAATTTCTATCTTAATTTGTAGGTACAGTATGTAGCAAATATTCTGTCTCTATGTTTATTCTTGCTACATTCAGTCTCGGGAACTTTTAAAAAGTGTTTTTCCTTGTGTCTGCCCCTGATTCGCCCATCTTTCTGAATAGCAGAAAATAACGGAACAAAACAGACAAATGGACATGAAGGTCTGACAAGATCCCAAGACAAGTCAGCCTCACAAATTAATGAATGTGGACTCACCCACCAGACAGAAGCCAAAGTACAAAGAAACTTGGTCCTACAATACCATGGAACGTTCACAAAGGCACATGATGGCTTGCCAGTCTGAGAATAAGTCATTTTTCTCACTGTGGATGTAAGCTTGAGTCAACTACTATCAGGTCATTGATGTCCCCCTTTTAGCCCGTGCTTCTCTTGAGAGCCTGGTAGTCCACCCACGGCAACACACTGTTCACACTGAGAACCACACATCCTTTTTCCATTCATCATGGGGTTGCTGTCTCAAAGCCAGTCTCCCACGGCAGAACCCGGGCTCCTCCTTGTGTTCTCACAACCACTCAGCGTTTTGTACTTAATAATCAGCAGGACTTAACTAATAGTTCCACTTCACAATGGAATGCCGGGGGGGGGCGCAGGACGGGGGCTTTACATGTTTGTCAAATAGCTCTATATAACAAGGGAGGAGGTTCTCTAGCGGCTCCACGTCCCCACCAGTACTTGTCATTCTAGACTATTCTCTGGGGAATGTTGCTTTCTTTGACAAAGCCCCTCAACTGTGAAGTTGAGATCTTTTTGAAAATGGAACTTCCAGATTATGTGGTCACAGATGTATTTCAGAGGTCCTGAAAGATTCATCTGTGCTTGTCTCTATAATCAACCATTCTAAGCCACCAGGACCTGACTAGATGTGATAAAAGCCCTTGTCCCTTCCCTGGAATGCCTAGCCCAATCACAGTAGCTTCTCCCATCTCTCCTAAGCTCATTATCTTAGTACTTTCATGTTCTACTTTTGCTTGATGAGCAATGTAATGTTATATGCTTGAGAAGATCAGTGCCTCATCTAGACGTTTATTTTCTATGGGGTGTCAAGCTCTAGAGCACCACTGGGTAGGTCAACACCATCCAGGGTGGGCTCCACACTCAGGAGTAGTTGATCACAGAAACTTTGTGGTTTTGGGGGGTGGAGGCTTCTCTTCTTTGAGTATTTTTTTTTGTTCTTTCGCTTTGTTTTGATTTTTTAAGAGAGAGCAAGAGACACATAAATACAGGCAAGAGACAGAATTTGGAGAGGATCTGGGATGAGTTGGTGATGGGAAAAGAATACTATCAAAACCCATTGTATAGCATTATATTACACCAGTAATTTATTAAAATACTATAACTTCCCTTTTCTCTCCCTATCCACAGACACAATTCTCTCAAACCATTGATCTATAACCCTTACTTAGTGAAGTAGGATTAGGAGTTTAGATTCAGTGTCCTCTAACAGAAAAGACATTTTCAATACAGACACTACTTAATTGTCTCTCTTGTAAGCTTCAAACGATGGACTTCCCAAAACAGAAACCAAAAATGGAAAGTTCCTGTACTGGATCTGGGGAGATGGCTTAGTGTAGAGCTTCCATTGATCTTCCAGAGGACCTTAGTTTGGTTCCCAGCACCAGTATCAGATGGATCACAACCACCTGCAACTCTACTCTGGTTACAACATCCTCTCCTGGCCTCTAGGATTTCCTCATATGCACATGCACAAACCACACTTAGACACACATACATACACAGAATTAAAATCAAATCTTTAAAAGTTCCTATACTCCTAAGGAAATACATTAATCTATGATTCTATAAAGAAGCAGCAACCAGAATAATCCTAATTAATCATTAAGTTTAATGATTAATCATCCAGCAATGAACTTCTACAAGCCAACTGATGATTTGTATAGTCATACTTCTGAACAGCCACCAATCAGGAACAGCCACTTTCTACTTGCCTACTAGAAATCAACCAGCAGCCCCCACACACACACACACAGAAACATAGCCATTTATGAAGATCCACAAAATTGGCTCAGTTCAATTCTTGCACATATCCTCTATAATTCTGAGAGAATTGGACTCACAAGCACAGTTCTTCATTAGTTTAAAATAACTTGTTTAGTATCAGTTAAAAATGGTACTTGGGAAGGTCTTTGCACCTCTCGCTAGCATTAGATTTTCTCTCCCTGGAATCTGCTGTCTTCTTCATCATCCACCTTTACCTCTGTAGTACGTACTACATTTTACATGGCCTCTGTGTTAATATTTCCTAGCTCTTCTTCTGGGGCTCCCCACTCTTATGTAATACTACATTCTACATTCACATGCTTTCTAATTCTCTGAGATATTTTTTTCTTCTTCTTCTTCCCTTCCTAAGCATTCCTATTTGGTAAGTAAAACCTCTTTACACTGGGCCCTTGCAGGCTCCCTTAAGTGTCAGAAGACCCTTGAACGTCCATGTTGGGTTCAGACCACAAGAACCTAACCATCTGTCTCAGAGAACATGGAGCCCATGTTGAATCATCTGGAAACTTGATCTCTGATCTCCTTGTCCTTTTCAAGTTCTGAAACATGCCAGCATCTTATTCACTTCTATGTACCTAGAGCCTTAAATTTGTAACAATTTCCCCTGACAAAGTCTTAAGAGCTTTAGGAATGAAGGGATGACATATGTATCAAAGAATGCATAGAAAGTATATGGTCCAGATAACATGAAGTATATGGGTCAAATAGTTTTGGGTTTTATTGAATTGTATCAGACAAATGATACAATAGTTCCCTTTAAGAATTTTGACAGGTTCTTGGAAAAAAGATAAGGAAAAAAATGATTAATCAACGTTACTTGGTTTCCATGGAGATCAAGAAATTAGGACACCAAATTGTCCTATAGTTTCAATATATTACGACCTTAGTGACTGTGAAAAGACAAAAGCAACGAGTGTTCTCCCACCCAGCAGATTCCTAAAAAAGTGACTTGTGAGGACCTAATAAATTATATTCTTTCATGATATTCTCAAGAATTTTTACCACCCTGAAATTACCCAGAATGCCATAGGCAAATAAAAGAACAGTCAGTGCATGACCCTCTCTTCATGGTGATGTGCATACAGAGCAAACACAGCAGGAAACCCCAGCTCAAAATTCAGCCTCCACAACCCTGCAGACCACACCGTGCTCCCCTCACTCACCTGCTTCTTGTCTCAGGGATGAAGGCAGGTCATCCTGGGGCTCTTGTTCATCACACGTTTGTTCACAAGAACTACTTCCCTCTGTAGGAAACAATTACTCAGTTGACTCAGAATGGCCAAGGAAAATGGCAGCAGGAGAGTGGCCTCTGACAAACAGAAAGTTAAAAGGGGGCTTAGTGTCTCCTGCATTGAATGGCCATGTTTTGAGACTCTGAAGAGGAGCCTGATAAGGCTTCTTCTCTGTCACCAAAGGATTGACCACCCATCTGTTGCTTCATTACACATCTCATTCCCCATTATTTTGATCCTTGTTTCTGCCTCTATGACTTCACCTGAGTATGTAAAGAACAGGGTCAGATGGGAAAAGGGGTGGGGTCTTTCTCTCTAGCAGCCTCACAAATGAAGACTCACCTCCTCCATTGCATTGCATCTCCTCTGCTTGTTCATCATTCGTTTTGGATGCTGAAGAGAAACAAGAAGTCAATCAACCATGCAGAGGTACCATATAATCAACCATGCAGAGGTACCAGACAATCCACCATGCAGAGGTACCAGATAAAGTGTGCTCAAGTGGAACCAGGAAGTTCAGGGAATATAAGAAAATCAGGGGGCTGGAGAGATGACTCAGAGGTTAAGAGCACTGACTGCTCTCACATAGGTCCTGAGTTCAATTCCCAGCAACCACATGGTGGATCACAATCATCTATAATGGGATCTGATGCACACTCTACTGGTGTGTGTCTGAAGACAGGTACAGTGTACTCATATAAAGAAAATCAGGAGTACAAGGAATCCAAATGACAACATTGACTGTGTATCACAAATAGTCAGAAGACCAAGACACAGTCCTTCTCCAGTAACCAATACATTGACATGAATAAAGGACCCACATATTCTACCCATAAGCATTAGGTTGTTCGAAGCAACAATCACAAGTATTTCTCCCTATTTCCCACAACAGGCAATAGATCAAAGAAGATCCAAGAAACCAAAATAACTAAGAAAGTTTCATACACTGTTTTCTAGGACAAGAGAGGCAGACAGGAAGTTGCAGTATTCAGGGAGGAAAGGAGCCAATGCTGCTGACACCAGGAAGTTGCTGAACTCATGGAGAGAGGAAGCTTTGCCAACTGCATTTCCCTGAGTGTCTGGTTGAGTTCTAGAGAGTACGTTTGATGGGGAAAGATGAAATGAGAAAAGGCATTTGAGATCAATGACTGTTTGTTTAGTCTTAAGATGAAATAAGAGATCTGATTTGTGAGACTGAAAAGATGGCTCTGCAGTTCAAGAGCACTTTTTGCTCTTCCAGGGGATCCAGAGTCAATTCCCAGCACCACGTGGCAGCTCACAATGCTCTGCAGTTTGGGTTCCCAAAACTGTGACACCCTATTGGGACTTCTTTGGATGCCAGGGAAGCATATGGTGTATATATTTATATTTGCAAGCAAAATGGTCATATATATAAAATAAAATAAATTGGAATTAGAGAGATCTGATTTGCCTTTTCTGTTGGAAAAAAAATGGACAGATGTAGTAAGTAGGAGATGGTTTTACATTAGGGAGGAGCAGTCAGTATCAACCCTGCTTCAGAATGGAGAAATAGTGTCCCGGGCTGAAACAGAGACAGCAGAGGAGGCAGGTCCTCTGTCAACTCAGATATAATATGGAATTGTGCCAGTGCCTCATAATGAAGTTTTTGAAGCATCCAGATAGAGAAGTCTGTGGAGGAGGTGAAGGAAGATAGCAAGGCCTGCAGATGAGGAAGCTGACAGGTGTGAAGTTCATGTTTGGGGATCATTAACTTACAGATGGGAACAGATAAGAATGACTGGGAGAGACTGATTGTCCCTGCATGTTTTCCAATGCCACTTTGAGAGTTGGGGGCACCACAGTCTGAAAACCCACAGCTGATGTAATCACCTTGGGCCAGAAGTTGCTTTCAGTTCCTAGCTCCTTCCCTCCAAAGTCTCAAACTGTTTCCTCCCTTCCCAGAAGATAAGATTTGCTCTCAACTTATTGTTATTTTTACTGTTGTTGCTGCTGCTGCTTGTTGATATATTCATTTTGGGGTGGGAGAGTTTCTCACATACCATGACACACATGTAGAGGTCAGAAGAAAACTTACAGGAATCAGCCCTCTCCTGTATAAATGTGAGTCCCAGGGAGCAGACTCAGACCAACAGGCTTGGCAGCAAGTGTCATTTAACTGGCTTCCTACTGGTTTTTAATTCCCTCTTCTTCACTTTTTTTCTCTGTGTGTAGTTCTCATGAATGCTTTACACTGTCTATTAGCATCTCTGTTTTATATAATCTTCTCCACATATTCTACTCTGCACCTCGTGGTGTAAGTGAGCCTAGCCCTTTCCCCCATAGCACTCATTTCCCCAGCTCAGTCCGGTCTCTTTGGTAAGCTTGCTGTTCCTGGTTTTCCCACGAAGTTGAATCTAAATGTCTCCTCTTCTCCCTTTCTGTGTGTTCTGCTCATCATCCTTTCCTATCATAGATGTCTCTGTTCACTGTGGATAAAGAGGACATCCCCTTCCCAGGTTCTCCTCAGAAGTCTTTCCCAGGCTCAGCTTCCATTTTATTCATCATGTCCACACTCCTGTCCCAACCATGGAAAAGTGGCTGAAGGGGACCAGTGCTCTTTGGTAGTGTACCCCAAATGCTGACATTAGGACTCCATGTCTAGTTAGGTGAAACACTGTCACTCATAACTCAATATCCTTGGCTGCATCTAGAGTTCTCAGCTTCCTTCTCTTGGTGTATGGTCTACACTCAAGACAGATCTCAAACACCCTGACGTGAAGCTTCTATACTGCTTGTGTCTCCTGAGAAAATTCAAATATTGAACATCATCTATCCATCTATGGGGAGGATCAGGAGGAGTGAAGTGAATGGGTGGTTAGATTGATGGATAGTTGGGTGAATGCATGGATCGATGATAGATTAGATAGATAGATAGATAGATAGATAGATAGATAGATAGATAGATAGATACATAGATACATAGATACATAGATACATAGATACATAGATACATAGATAGATACATAGATAGACACATAGATAGATACATAGATAGATACATAGATAGATGAATAGCATAGACTGGAAGGTATATGGATAGCTAGATGTTTGTATTGGTATGTGGGTGAGTAAGTGGATGGGTATATATAGTTGGATAGATTGGTAGATATATGTATTGCTATATGCTTTCGCGCACGTGTGTGTGTGTGTGTGTGTGTGTGTGTGTGTGTGTGTGTGTTAGAAATGGTCATTAGAGAAGGATTAAGGCAGGAAAATTGTATCAGTGAGTTATTTTGTGTTCTAAAAACATAATCACCTTCCCTAACAACTGATGGCAGTTTGGGCCTCTCCTCAACATTTCTTCCATTTATCCTCTGATGAGTCCTGTGACTGTCAGAAACTGAGGAGAGGCAAGACAATGACCAAATCAGACAGTTATGAAGCAGAGACTTCCAAGCACTCTCTCTGGGTTCTAGCACCCAGAACATAGGTGAGTTACTTCACCTCATCTGAGATGCTCACCCCCACTCACCCAGAGCCTTGCTCTGTCTCTTTCTGCTCACCCTTATTACTTTCTTCTCATCTTTGGTCCCCAGTGCTCTTCCTCTACGGCATAAAGCACTGTGGAACAACAGAGTTTGTCTTTCTAAATTGGCAAGCTTGTGGAGATAAATGACATGATTTGCAGAAACTTTTTGAATAACCATTCAATGTAAAAATCAAGATTTTGTGAAGGTATAAGTGGCTTTCTCAAGGCTTGAGTGGGTGCTGAACCTCAGCTCCTGGCTGCTGTTTCTCTGAGGACCAGGTAACATGAAGTAGACATGAACAGGGAGAAGGGAAAGAAAGCTATTAGGGATTTCAGTTGTAAGCCGAACTGCATCTCAGTTACATATCCAGGTGCACACCAGACTCTAGTGTTTCTGTGCAGCCTACTAACCCTTCTGGTACCTGGGAAGGTTGGAGACAGACAGGCAGTGGAAATGCTTATATCATGGTTTATAGCTCTTCAAAATGATCAGAGGCATGTGAAAGCCAATTAGTAAAGGCAGATGTTTATAAGTGACACAGCTATGAGAGGAAAGGCAGGGGGCTTCCGAAGGGGAAAAGAAGGCTTAGAGAGACGGGAGGGAGGAAGGGAGGGAGGGAGGGAGGGAGGGAGGGAGGGGAGAAGGAGGGAGGGAGGGGAGAAGAAGGGAGGGAGGGGAGAAGGAGGGAGGGAGGGAAGGGAGAAGGAGGGAGGGAGTGAGGGGAGAGGAAGGGGAAGAAGGAGAGGGAGGGAGGGGGGAGGGAGGAAGAAGGAAGAGAGAGGGAAGGAAGGGGAGGGAGGGAGGGAGAGAGAAGAAAGGGAAGGAGGGGAGAGGGAAGAAGGAAAGGGAAGGGAGGAAAGGAGAGGGGAAGGTGGGAGGGAAGGAGGAGGGAGAGAGGGAAAAGAGGGACGAAGAGGAAAGAGAAGGAGGAAGGGAAAAGGAGAGAAAAGAGAAGGAGGGAGGGAAGAGATGAAAAAGGAGGAAGAGGGGAGGGAGGGAGAGGGAAGGGGAGGGAAGGGGGATAGAGAGGGAAGGGGGAAAGCTACTATAAATCAAGGATGAAAGAAAGAAGAGGAAATAGAGGGATGGAGAGAGAAATAGAGAGACTCTGCTTGAACTGAGTCAGAGAAGTTATTCTGGTTACAGAGAAGCACAGCCCTGAAGAGGAAGCTTCCCCAGGCAGGAAGAGTGAGGAGAAACTGAAAATGTGCATCCTGCTGGCAACACAGGAAGTGACTTGGCTGCCAGTGACCCTCAGGTGGCAAGTGAGGAGTGAAACCCCAGCTCTTGGCCCTCAGAGCTGCATTTCAAAATGCCCAAGCAATAGGAACAGGAACCACACCCAAGTTCTGCAGCAAAAGTCTACACCAGAACTGATGGACTGTGCCTTCTGCAAGGGAGAGTCCTCTAAAGGTAGGGGAGCCAGAAAGCTGAAGCTACAGGGAGCCAGTGGGAACAACAGAGGCTGTTCTCTACCTGAGACCTGCTGATTTTATGTTCTTTCGACAACATGCCAGCACCTTGGTTCTAAAAGTCCACTTTGTTTTCACACTCTCGGTTGACACATGCTTCTCTCTCGAGTGTCTGGGCCCAACCTGGGCTCCCCTTGTGATTTCTCTACTCTTCAAAGAAGAAAACTGAAGTAGTAGAGTAGTTACTCTGCTGAATGACAAATTCTGCATTTTTACCATTACTTATGTCTGCAAGCCTCAAACAGAGCTGGCTCCTGTCTAAAGAAACTCATCCTTCATACTGTGTTTCATAGCATGAAAATCAGGTTCCGGCTGAGCAGTTATCTCTGTGTTACTTGGCCTATGTGTAAGCTCCTGACGACATGAGCCATATGTGTTTCATATATTCCCCCTGTGCTTGGCATGACATAGTCTCTCATTAAATTATATGTCAACTATCAATGAAAAAATGAATGAATGGATGAGCCGGGCATGGTGGCGCACGCCTTTTTTTTTTTTTTTTTTTTTAATTTTTTTAAAGATTTATTTATTTTATGTATGTGAGCACACTGTTGCTGTTGCTATCTTCAGACACACCAGAAGAGGACATAGAATTCAATCACAGATGGTTGTGAGCCACCATGTGGTTGCTGGGATTTGAACTTAGGACCTTCAGAAGAGCAGTCAGTGCTCTTAACTGCTGAGCCATCTCTCCCGGATGAGCCGGGCGTGGTGGCGCACGCCTTTAATCCCAGCACTCGGGAGGCAGAGGCAGGTGGATTTCTGAGTTTGAGGCCAGCCTGGTCTACAGAGTGAGCTCCAGGACAGCCAGCGCTATACAGAGAAACCCTGTCTTGAAAAAAAAAAAAAAAAAGAATGAAATTGTCTTTCCTTCCCTGAAGCAGGTGAGAGCTGTAGTTACCATTTAGGAAGAAGTGTTTTAGAGTCTCGTTTAAGTCGGGTTAGGCCTTCAGATGTGTTTTGCTGAATATCACTTTCAGAAGATCCTGGCTAAACTTCTTCTGTACATTGCTGAGGATGTCATACACGACTCTCTCCACTGGGAGCAGGTTCCTACATGTTCCTTGATATTCCTTAAAATAGTGAATACAGAATTGTGTCATGATGGATTTATGGGTTATATGAGGCTTACATTGGTTCAAACACCATTTCTCTTTTCTTGTAAAATGTCTGAGTTTTGCAAATACCGAGGTGACATCTTACATGTCCTCTGTACTAACAGACCCTAGCTCATCTGAAAGAAGCTCTGATGCTGACAAATAGTAGACAGGGAAGAGAGGGTTTGATGAATAATTAAATGATATGTCTGTAAAAGCCAGGCCCTAACAAACCATGAGTGGCAGCCTTGGGGTCCAGACAATTAACTCCCCAAGGACTGAGCTTGTCTGAAGAGCTTGAGCATAGCATCCTAGCCACAGGGCAAAGAGAATGCATAAAGAAGAAAAGGTCTTTGTTATCACTGCAGATCCCATCACTGACCTGTACCTCCCATTCTAGGGCTTCAGAGTTGCCTGAAGAACCAGGAACAACTTGCAGATAGAGAAGCAAACAGGACTCCCCAAGTTCTGTCCTCACATGACCCAACTGCCTCTGGCTCTGGGATTTGGAGTAAGTAGGCTTTGGAAGGCAGCCCAGCTTAGGTGTGTCTACTTGCATCCTAGTATCTGTTGTTACATTACACAAGTGACCCTGGGATGCTCTGCACTTCGGAGCATTCCTGCTTGCTATTCGTCGCTGTCACCATGTGCCTCAGCCTCAGTTACTGCAGAGGTGAATGTAAATGGTTCCTGTGATGTCTATCCCTCCAGTTATCTTCTGACTTACAAAGGTGATGTCCCTTCATCCCTGGAGGTGCTTCAGCCTGTTGGCTACACCCAGAAGTACAGCATGATACAGCACAGGGCAGGCTTGCTGTCAGGACTGAGTTCATTCTCCACACTCACCTGAAACTTCTGCTCCGAGATGAAGTCTCGGTCTCGAAGGCTCATGAGGAAAGGAAACGGCTTGGTGATGGCACTTGCGATCTCCACCTTGTTTTCTTTGAAGTGCTTGAACATGAGCTGATAGTTATCTGACTCCTCTTCATTCTGGTCCTCTGGGATTGTCCTAGGGGACAGATTCCATGCAGAAGTAGATACTGGTTTACAAGATGCTACCAATGGCTGGATAATTACTGACATGAAGACTGGTCTGCTAATATAAAATTAAAATTTTAAACATCTCATTTAGTGATCAAGTTCTGGTGCTTTGAGTTTGATTTGCTCGGGACAGGGTTATCATCTGTAAGTCTGGCTTGCCTAAAAGTTACTATGTAGACAAGGCTATCCTCACACATAGATTTCACCTGCCTCTGCTGCCTGAGTGCTCAGATTTAAATTATGTTCCATCATGTCCAGTACTGTGATTAGTTTTAATTGTCAACCTGACACAATCTATAATCATCTTGGATTGTATGAGTCTTAATAAAGGATTGTCTAGATTAGGGTAATCTCTGGGTATTTCTGTCCAGGGTTGTCCGCATTATGCTAGTTGATATGGAAAGATCCAGTGCACTGTGGGTAGCACCAATCCCTAGGTAAAAGGAAATGGCTTGGTGGCATTAAGTGTAGGGAGCAAGTTGAACACTGACAGGCACGCTTGTACTCATTGCTCTCTGCTCTTGACTGTGGACATGACCAACTGCTTCAAGTTCCCACCTAGACTTTCCTGCAATGATGGCCTGTAACCTGGACCTGTTCTTTCTCCCCTAAGTTGCTTTGTGTCAGTGTATGCTATCACAGCAACAGAAATGAGACTGGGCTGGGCGTGGTGGCACACACCTTTAATCCCAGCACTCAGGAGGTAGAGGCAGGCTGATTTCTGAGTTTGAGGCCAGCCTGGTCTACAAAGTGAGTTCCAGAACAGCCAGGGCTATACAGAGAAACCCTGTCTCGAAAAAACCAAAAATAAAAAAAAAAAGAAAGAAAGAAAGAAAGAAATGAAACTGGAACACAATCTATAGACCTCAGGGTAAATGGAAATGACATTAAAATAAAAAAGCAGAACCTCTTCTTCCAGCTCATTTGTAAAGGCAATGCAGTTGACCCAGGACTGAGACATGTGTGGCTCATGTGTGGTTCATCCATGGTTCCACATGCTTTCTTCTCTCCTCCTGGTTCCCTATCTCTTACAGTAATGGAGTCTCGCACTTATTAACTACACTGCTGCTGCAATGCCTGACATCTCAGGTGGCCAGTTCTCTCTGTCCAGAGACAGTGTTTAGGGAGAAGATCCTCTGAGAACAAAAGGCCCAAGAAGCCCAATGACACATAGGAGTGTTTGTGTAATTGATCCCATTCTGGGTGGCAAATGGAAACCAATTATGATGTATGTTCATATAACAGAAGTGAGAAATCATCTGGGCATGGTCCAATGCCTGTCGTCACAGCATCCTACCTTCATGGCCGACATAGCGACTTCCTCTTTTTCACTTTACCTAGTGTTAGTATTGTTACAATATCTGCATATTTAGACATCAGAGGACAACTTTGAGGAGTTGGTTCTCTGTTTTCACTCTTGTATGGGTTCTGGGCATCAAACTCAGGTCCCAGTGCCTGGTCAGGACCTTTATCCACTGAGGCAACCTGTTGGCCCTTATCTAGTGACTTCAAGGTTTGCCTGGGCTATACAGTGAAACCTTGTCTCAAATAATGAAGAAATAAATCAATTTCTAAAACAAAAAAGGGGGGAAGGAGAGCTGGTGAGAAGATTCCATGGATAAATGTCCTCCCCTTATAGTTTAATGCCCTGAGTTCAATCCTGGGACCTACACAGTAGAACAGAACCAACTCCTGCAAGAGGGGAAGGGAATGAGCAAAAATAGGGTATGTAAGTATGAAGATGCCATGCGGAGACCCATCATTTTCATGCTAACCTAAATAATTAACAAGAAAACTAAATCAAATAAATTGGGGCACATGTTTTCCTTTTGTTTATTTTAAATGTTTATATATATTTTTAAATTTTCATACATGAATACTGTGTTTACATCGTTTCTCCTGCTCCCTTTTCTTTTCAATCCCCTCATGCCTTCCTTTCTCACTTTCTCTCAAAACCATCTCTAATTATTGTTTTATATATAAACACACACATATATACATAACACACATGCGCGCGCGCACACACACACACATACATACAACCTGCACTCCTATGCATGTGTGTTTAGGGCTGACCACTAAGCACTGGATAACCTAACAGAGGGTTCATTCCTGGAGAATACTGGTTGATTTTCTCTTTGTTAACAGCCATTAATAGCTATGGCTCTTCATCTAGGAATGGAGTCTTGTGAGATTTCTCCCATCCACATCAGCACATCCCCTCCTGCTGCCACTGAAGATGTGTCTTTTTTTTAAGCACTTAAAATGCCAATACCTACATGCTAAGCAGTTGAGAATGGTGCCTCTCAGGGTATAGCCTGACGACCCCTGCTCAAGACTCTTTCAGATGCCAAAAAGAACAAACTATTCTCAGAACAATCCTGAAATACCATCTGCCCCTTTTCTCTTTCCTCTGCCCAAAAATGTTGGGTGATATTCACAGGTGCCTGTGGGCTGTGGCATCGTAGCAGACTGAACTCAGAGATAAACAGGGCATCTGTGACTTTGACCAAGCAGGAAAGTAAGGACATTTGTGAGAAGCTAAAGCAAGATTGTATCTTCCCCTTTAATTTTATTTTAGAAAATCTTGTTATTTTTCATTAGGATGCACACTTGTGATAATGATGAACTCTTTGGTACTACTTTTAATGGATAAATATTCTAAATGGCTGAAGCTGTAACTTATAATTAATGGTAAATCTCATTAAATTTAACACCAAGAGATAGCTTTTGGGGTTCTCCATAATTCTTTTAAAAGAGGTGTGGTTATGCACACCTTTAATCACAGCTCGTAGGAGGCAGAGGCAGGAGGCAGGAGGATCTCCATGAATTCAAGGCCAGCCTGGTCTATATAGCAAGTTCCAGACTAGTCAGGACTACACAACAAACAAACACAAAGAATATCAAAGTTATCTGTTACCAAAAAAATCTTGAGAGGGTCTTTTTTTTAAAGAACCTAAAATTTATAAGTAGTAACATATAAAAATATACAATAATTTTTATTTTAAACTTAAGGAGGCTGGCTATGTATATGTGCTTGCTCGTGTGTATGTGCCTGGCATATGCCTGGGCAAGGAGTCCAGTTGCTCTCCACCTTATGTTTTGAGATGGGGTCTCTCACTGAACCCGGATATCATTAGTTCAGCCAGATTAGCTGGCCAGTCATCTCCGGGGATCCAACTGTCTATATTTCCCTAATTCTGGAGTTAAAAACACACACCTCTACACCCTGGTTTCATGTTGAATCTGAAATGAACTCCCCATAAAATCTGAGTTGGAACTAAATTATTTCACAGACGGTAAATTCAAATACTGCAGTTTCACATGTGATGCACTGATCCAACTAGAAAATGCAGCAAATTAGTCAGAAATACAAAAGTGCCAAAGTGTCAAAACTAAACTACAAATGCCATGAAGTAATAAGCAGCGAACATGCTCACACATTGTTTAGAAAAAACAGAGACAAGATATGAAAGTTTCTCCAAAAATCATTCTCAAGAGAATCCCCAGAATTGATCCCCAGTACTGCAAAAAAGAAAAACAAAATGAGACAACAAAAAAATAGGTAAAGGAATTCAAGAAAGAAAGAGAGAGAGAGAGAGAGAGAGAGAGAGAGAGAGAGAGAGAGAGAGAAACGAAGGAAGAAAGAATCATAAAATGTTTTACTAAAACCAAAAGGGCATAAAAAGAAAGGAAAGCCAAAAAAAAAAAAGAGTAAAATGAAAATATTTACAAACATGGTAGGTATTTCTCTGTGTCCATAATGAGTCAAAATGTGGATAATTTAATAATAGCACAATTATAAAACAGAGTACATTTAAAAACTGTAACTAATGTAAATAAAAGAGGGTCTGGGAGGATGGCTCAGCTGATACAGGCCTTGCCACCAAGTCTCTGGACATGAGCTTGCTCCCCTAAGAACTTACTACATGGTAGTAGGAGAGAGCCAACTCCCCAAAGTTGTCCTCTGATCTCAAAAGACACATTGTGGCACCTGCACACATACAATAAATAAATGAATGTAATGTTTTTTAATGGGGTAAGACAAGCAAAAGTGTGACCCTTTCTCCTACACTAAAAAAGCACTGAAGTCTAAAAATTATTAAATCTGAAACACAGCAAAGGCAGTGGCTAAGGGGAAACATACAGCTTTGTATATGTCGGAAGCTAAGGGAGGCATAAATGAACAATCTTATGAGGAGTGATTTCATCCCAATGAAGACAAAGATTCAATGAAATTAAAGTAGAAATCCATAGAATTAAAAGAAGTGGGCATTATGCTCACATCCTTTGGAAAGATCAATACATTATTAAATCTCTACTCAGGCTAGCGAAGGTAAGACAGACACATGCTATGAATTCCACAGACAGTGCAAAGGTAGCAAAGATTAATGCAGCCATCCCTACGCCTGTCAGATTGATAACCACAACAAAAATGTCTTCAAAGACAGAAACTGCAAACACTCAGAGACAGATACCTCCACCTACTTATATGAAAGGCACTGAGCCAGTGATTAACCACGCTATTTATTCCCAAAAGACACAGCACACTGCTGGTATCACTAGTGGACTTGACCAAATGTCACAGGAGAAATGGTACTTTCTTAGGACATCTGCAGGAGCAGAAGTAGCCCTGACTGAGTCCCTGTTGGGGGCATCACAACTTCCTCTCATCTTTTCTATTTTTATTTTGAATTATGTATGCATGAGTCTGTCTCAGTGTGCTTCCTGCATGCAAGTACAGTGTCCATGGAAGGCAGAAAAGGCTGTCTGATCTGGAGTTGGCATGAGATGCAGTTGGAAGCCCTAGGATAGTTGCTGGGGACCCAACCCATGCCCACTACTAGGGCAATACGAGTGCTTAAACCTGGGCCATCTCTCCTATCGTGTGTGTGTGTGTGTGTGTGTGTGTGTGTGTGTGAGAGAGAGAGAGAGAGAGAGAGAGAGAGAGAGAGAGAGAGAGAGAGAGTGAGAGAGAGAGAAAGAGAGAAAGAGAGCGACAGAGACAGAGACAGAGAGACAGAGAATTTGCATCCATTTCTAACCTGCTCAGTAACCAACAGGAACAGAAAGGGTTAAGAGCATCACCCACTCCCCACCTGCTCACCTTTCACTTCCTCCCTCTGAGCTAGGAAACTATGGGGACCTGACCTAAGTAGGACTTGTGGGCTCAGGCCAGAGCTGTCTTCAACCACAAGACTGTGGAGATCAGCAATTGACAGGATCAGGTTTGAACTTACTCTTAATGATCTTTCTTGGACAGAGCTGTCCTTTAGCGTGAGCGTTAGAAAGAGAAGAGAGGTCAGAAGTCACAATGAACCAGCCACTCCTACAGGAGCTCACAGGAAGTCCACACAGCACCAGACAAGCTCTGGGACAGAAGCAACGAAATGAAGCGGAGTATGGAGTTAGGGCGACCATAGAACTCTCTGACAGCTAGCCTACTGCAGAGAAGGCTGCTGTAGTGGCTACTCCTGGTTGTCAACTTGACAATATTTGGAATGAACTACAATCCGTAATTGGAAGGCTCACCAGTGACCCTTATCTGGAGGCTTGGAGATCCTTATCTGGATCTTGGTTTGAAGATCTTGAGCCATAGTGGCTATGGATTCCAGAAGATTGAATGTCCAAGTTTAAGGAACACACCTTTAATCTGGGCTATTCCTTTCATCTGGGATTAAAGGTGTGGTGGAACACACCTTTAATCTGGGCTACACCTTCTGCTGCAGACAATATAAGGACACTGGAAGAAGGGAGTCTAGCTCTTGCTCTTGCTTCTTCGCCTGCTTGCTGCATGAGACTGAGTAACTGCTAGATCCTTGGACTTCCATTCACAACTGTGACTGAACCATTGTTGGGAATTGGGCTGCTGACTGTAAGTCATCAATAAATTCCTTTACTATCTAGAGACTATCCATAGTTCTGTGACTCTAGAGAACCCTGACTAATACAGAAGTTGGTACCAGAAGTGGTTCTAGAGTAACAGAAGTACAAGGATGAATCTTTTAAAATACTGGAATTGGCTTGTTGATCCACCAGCACTTTTTTTTTTCTTTCCATTTTTTATTAGGTATTTAGCTCATTTACATTTCCAATGCTATACCAAAAGTCCCCCATACCCACCCACCCCCATTCCCCTACCCGCCCACTCCCCCTTTTTGGCCCTGGCGTTCCCCTGTTCTAGGGCATATAAAGTTTGTGTGTCCAATGGGCCTCTCTTTCCAGTGATGGCCGACTAGGCCATCTTTTGATACATATGCAGCTAGAGTCAAGAGCTCCGGGGTACTGGTTAGTTCATAATGTTGATCCACCTATAGGGTTGCAGATCCCTTTAGCTCCTTGGGTACTTTCTCTAGCTCCTCCATTGGGTGCCCTGTGATCCATCCATTAGCTGACTGTGGGCATCCACTTCTGTGTTTGCTAGGCCCCGGCATAGTCTCACAAGAGACAGCTACATCTGGGTCCTTTCGATAAAATCTTGCTAGTGTATGCAATGGTGTCAGCGTTTGGATGCTGATTATGGGGTGGATCCCTGGATAAGGCAGTCTCTACATGGTCCATCCTTTCATCTCTGCTCCAAACTTTGTCTGTGTAACTCCTTCCAAGGGTGTTTTGTTCCCACTTCTAAGGAGGGGCATAGTGTCCCCAGATTCTCTCCCTCCTGGGAGCTCAGAGAATTTTGAAGACCCATGGTTGAAACTATATTCCGAACTTAAAGAAGCTAATGCCCTTGATTTTCTTAATGAATTAGGTGATTCAGTGCACAAAGCTTTCTACAAGATGGGGAAAAATCGGAAAATGATTTTACTGGCTGGCTGCTCTTAGTATCTGTGGAAAAAATGATGAATGAAAGGAAGGAGTTGTGTGATAAAATCAAAAGGCTCCAGACACAAGTAAACGATCTAAAAGTTGCAAAGTGTGTCCTTGAGGAGAATCTTCTCTCTTGTAGCAATAGAGCTCAAGTTGCAGAAAATCAAACGGAAACTCTCATTATAAGATTGGCTGAACTACAGCGAAAATTCAAGTCTCAGCCTCAGAGTGTGTTGACAGTTAAAGTAGGGGCTCTAATTGGCAAAGAATGGGATCCTACAACATGGGACGCGGATGTGTGGGAAGACCATATTGAAGCTGAGAATTTTGAATCTTCAGAATCTCAAGGGTTTTCCCCACCTGAGGAAGTAGTACCCTCACAGCCCCACCCCTTGAAATAATGCCTTCCCCACATAAGGAAATTAATTTTGTAGAGTCTGATAAACCAGCAATGACTTTCACTACTGATGTTTCTCAAGGCCCAATAATAGTTTCTTCTAGACCTGTAACCAGACTCAAAGCAAAACAGGCTCCTAGAGGGGAGGTAGAAAGTGTAGTCCATGAGGAAATTCGCTACACTACTAAGGAGCTTAATGAGTTTGCTAATTCATTCAAGCAGAAACCTGGTGAATATGTGTGGGAATGGATTTTAAGGGTGTGGGATAAGGGTGGAAGGAACATAAAACTAGAGCAGGCTGAGTTTATTGACATGGGTCCTCTGAATAAAGATTCTAGGTTTAATATGGAAGCTCGCATAGTTAAAAAAGGTGTCAAAAGTTTGTTTGAATGGTTGGCTGAGGTGTTTATCAAAAGATGGCCTACTGGAAATGACTTAGAGATGCCTGATATTCCGTGGCTTAGTGTTGATGAAGGGATTTTAAGACTTAGGGAAATTGCAATGCTAGAGTGGATATATTGTGTAAAGCATAATTGTCTACAATGGGAAGGTCCAGAAGATATGCCTTTCACCAGGTCTATAAGACGCAAATTGGTGAGAGGGGCACCAGCACATTTGAAGGGTTTTGTTCTTTCCCTTTTCCTTGTGCCAGATCTTAGCATTGGAGATGCTTCTGCTCAATTAGATGAATTAAATTCACTGGGTTTAGTTGGATTCGAGGTAACAAGGGCCAGGTGGCAGCATTGAATCGCCGGAGACAAGGTGATTCTAGTTATTATAATGGACAGCGTAGACAAAAGAATGTTTATAATAACATACCCAGTAATGGTCAGCACAGGAGAGGTGAAATTTATAATGGCATGACTCGGTTGGACCTTTGGTACTGGCTAACCAATCATGGTGTTTCCAGGAATGAAATACATAGGAAGCTTACTGCATATTTGTTTGATCTGTATAAGCAGAAAAATTCTCAAACAAATGAAATAAAGGCTACATTAGATCGTGGTAAACAGCCAAATGAAAGAAAGGCTACATTAGATCGTGGTAAACAGCAATCTCGGCCAGTGAATCAATTTCCAGATGAGACAGTTTGCAGATCCAGAACCCCTTGAATGAAGGGGTGGCCAGGTTCCGCTGAGGAAGGACCTTGATAAGACACTCAAAGGTTTTGTTGTTACCCTTTCTCCAGTTCTTCCCCAGAGGGACCTACGGCCTTTTACAAGGGTAGCTGTACACTGGGGAAAAGGAAATAATCAGACTTTTCGGGGTCTGCTGGATACTGGTTCTGAGTTGACACTGATCCCAGGTGATCCCAAGAAACATTGTGGCCCTCCAGTTAAAGTAGGGGCTTATGGAGGGCAGGTGATTAATGGAGTTTTGACTGATGTCCGACTCACAGTAGGTCCAGTAAGTCCCCGGACACATCCTGTGGTGATTTCCCCAGTTCCAGAATGTATAATTGGGATAGATATACTCAGAAATTGGCAGAATTCTCATATTGGTTCCCTGAACTGTAGAGTGAGGGCTATGATGGTTGGAAAGGCCAAATGGAAGACTTTAGAGTTGCCTCTGCCAAAGAAAATGTCCAACCGAGTCATGCCATTATAAATTTCACCTCTCCTGTGCTGACCATTACTGGGTATGTTATTATAAACATTCTTTTGTCTCCGCTGTCCATTATAATAACTAGAATCACCTTGTCTCCGGCGATTCAAAGCTGCCACCTGGCCCTTGTTACCTCGGAATCCAACTAAACCCAGTTCTTCTTTTCCTTATGAGATCACTGTCTCAAATATCTGTGGGCCTTGGACCCAGCCCGGGCGGCCCTAGTAACACATTTAAAGGCAGATCTTAGCAGAGACAAGGGACAAGAGAGAATGGGACTTACCTGCTGCTGAGTTCATTGTTGCCTCCTGCCATCCCCTACACAGACTGCAAGGGACCCTGAACTGGGTTCAGGGTAGACCGAACCCCCTCTGAGTCTCTGGGAAGCCCAGAGAGAACTCCTTCAGGGGCCTCCAAAGAGGAGAAAAAGGAAAGTGAAATTGCTTAACTATGACAACACTGCACTAAAGCACTGCCCTCCACCCCCAGTCTCTGCCCCAGAGGGGAGGAGCAAAGACAGCCCAAGTCCCCAGAAACCTGGGACTCCTGCTGCCTTCTAAGGAAAGAAGGTGGAAGGGTCTGTTTCAGCGAAGGGCTCAGAGCTGTCTAAGGCCAGCTGGCTGGTTAGGATAGGAAGGAAGTGGTCCCTTAACCCTAAGCGGGGGCGGTGCCTGGAAAGACCAGGAAGAGTTAGATTGTCTGCAGTCTCTCAGACTTGTAACTGTCCTGGCACCCTAGTAAGTCAGAACCAGAGAAGCTGGGATCTGATAATTGAGCAGCAGAGTAGGAAAAGTCGGGTGTGGCTTCATAAAGTTTTTGAAGCTTCTGAAGGTAGCTAGAGCAAGAGACCGCCCCCAACCCCGCCCACACACCTCCAACCAACCAAAGGCAAGTGCAGAGAATCCAGGCAGAGCTGCTTGCTAAGGTGTGACACTGACAGCGAGGCAACACAGGGCTTCAGCAATTTCACCATGGTCTTGAGAACAAGAGGCATCTCACAGAATTCGGAAGTGGATCACAGCCGAGGCTATAGCCAGTCGGGGACAGTATCATTTTTGAAGAATGGGTGCCTTACATTTACTCTGCACAACTGTTGCTCTTATCTGGAATGCTCATTCTCATTCTGTAAGTTAGAAAACCAGCCTGAAGTGGAAAGGTAAAGAAAAAGGCGTAAAGATGCAAATAAAACAAAAGCAACCAACAGAAGCCTGGAAATAACAGGCAAAACAGAGGCAGAGACAAGGTGGCTAGGGACGAGGGCCTGTCCAGGGCTCCAGGCTCAGACCTCTGCTGAAGAGGTACAAATTACTGACCTGCAGGAACAGGTCCCAAGAGTACAGGGATGCAAACAAAGCCATACACCAAAAAAAAGTACACTTTATGTCTTCATTTATATGGCATTTCTGCGCCGGTCAAACTTAGCTGTGTAACCGATGATCTGTGGTTCTCTGGGGCTGGAATCTGAGAGGGGGTTTTCTGCCAAGAACAAGGGGATTTTAGGAGGGCAGAGGACTTGGCCTGTGTGATCACTGTGGCATGATTATATTTGGTAAAGTTCACCAAAATCATCACTTTAGGTAAATGCATCTTTAAAACTGTGTTAAACGTATAAGTCTAATGAGCTCTCACGTGGTGTGAAATACCAGGTGAGGTTTTACCATCATTACTGTAGTCCTAGTATGTGTGACTCCAAATGAAATCTTTGCCCTTATTCATATCTGTCTGATGTAATAACTTTTCTTGCTTTAGAGGTTTCTCGAGGGTAGGGTAATTTTCTGACACATAAGCATGCTTGTGATTCTTGTGCAGACTCACACACAAACACACACACACACACACAAACACACACACACACACACACACACACACAAGCATTAATGCACACTCAGTCCCCATCCCTGGGACACTCTGGGCCAAGCCTACTGTTCTAACTGTACTTGGCTGCAAATTCTACCGTCGGTGTCTCCATAGGAAGTACAGAGAAGCTCTGTCCTGTGTGGGCTAGCCTTGGTTCAAATCTAAAGTCCCAGAGGCCTCGTGGGTATCCTGGGGGTGGGGAATTGGGGGTTAGGAAGGGGACAGTGGACACACCCTTCCCATGCTCTCCAGTGTTAATCCTTTGCCTCCCTGCCTCTCACATCACTCCAGGCAGATCTGGATTCCCAGCAAATGCCCCTGAAACCCATAATGCTAACCACGCTGGGGAACCGCACAAGGCAGGGGTGGAGGAGTGGAGGGCTGAATTGGCATGGCCAGCTGGCTTCCTGCTCAGTGTGCTGAGATCACTTTCCTTTTTCTTTTCTTGAAGCCTGACTCCCCGCGGGACTTCCAAGGCAGCATAACTTCGGGTCCAGACTGGGCTGTCAGGCTTTTCCAGGAAGGATCCAGGAACCCCTTAACTAATCCAGGCAGTGACCTGGGAGAACTCAGGAGAACCCGTGGCAGCCCCCAGCATCCAGGTGCATTCTGCTCTTGGGCTCTGCAACTAGATTCCTGATTCTTGGGGTCAGCTTTTGTCTGCTGTACCCTAGACTCCCCAGGTTCTCTCTTTGCTAAGTAATCTTGTCCAGAGACTCGAGCATGGCTCCGGATCCTGGCTCGGACCCTGGAGTGGAGGTGGATAAGAGGGAGGAAGGGGAGGAAAGGGGAGGGCAGTGAGGGTTTATACACACGACTCTTTTTCTGAAACAGACTTTGGGGACAGTGTCCAGTGCCTATTCCCGAGGTTGGACCTTGCAAGTGTCCACAGTGGGCGGTGCCGTTATCATCTTCCAACACTTGCCTAATTATGGAGCTATTGGGAAAGAGAAAGTAAGGGGCGCCCTTACTTCTCTCTAGCGGGGGTATGGATGGTTTTTGTATGTTTGCTTTGTTTTGGTTTTAGTCCATGGTCATTTCACTGAAATACATTACTGTGCGTGAAAATTCAAGGGAAATGTAATTTTTACAGCTGGTGACCCTGATTCCAAATAAGCCACAGAACACTTGAATGCTTTTCACTTCTACCCTATCATGGACTGTGGCTATTGTTTCGTCTCCTGGTCACTTTGATAGTACTATGCACTGTCAAGTCCTTCGACTTGTCTGCCTTTTCCCAGATTAATTATGCATTCATTGTATATGATGCTCATTTTATTGATTGTTTGGGGCTTTGTCTTTCCTAATGGGTGTTTGTCTTTCCATAATTTATTTGTAAGGCCCTTAACATAATAAAAACCTGCATGCAGGCAGCTGAGACACAGGATCTTTTTTCCCCTCTTCAAGACAGAATTTCTGTGTAGCCCTGAGTGTCCTGGAACTATATATATCAGGATGGCCTCCAACTGCTTTTGCCTCTAGTGCTGGCATTAAAGGCTTGCACCATTTCCTCAGGCTTGAGATACCATATCTTGCACAGTGAGAAACAAAATATCAGAGACAGACACAGTCTACTGTAGATTGGTGTCCTTGGCACAGGTACTTAACCTCTGTAGATCTGACTTCCATCTTCGGAAACTGTGGCAGGTGGCAAATGGCAAAGTTGCCACAGCAGCGTAGTTCTGAGTGCTGCTGCCATCCTAAGCAGAACCCAGAGCACATGTTCTTGCTGCCTCCCCTCCCCTCCCCCACAAGTAGCCTCAACAGCTTTCCCTCCCACCTGTCCCCAGTCTGCCAGGATTCCCTCAGGACTGGATGATCCTTGACACATCTCCCTGCTCTACAGTCCTACTGTGAAGTTGGCTTCTTTTTGTTTTCTCCTCAACATTTTTTTTTGCTAAGTTGAAGAGATTGGGAAAGAAGAAAAAAGGGACGGACAAGTCTACTCAATGTGATGCTGGGATTAAATTCCTGGAAATACTCTTTGGAAATACTCTTTAATATTTTATATTCTGTTTTAAAAAGAGGAAAGGGGGACCCTTGCCTTCTTTGTGTTTAAGATTAGCAAACAAATAAACAAATAAACAGAACTGTGTTGCTAGCTGGGATGCAGCTCAGGGATAGGGCACTTGCCTAAGATGCACAGGTCCTGGACTCCATCCCCACTACTGCCAATCAACAAAAGCGCCCCCTCTGTGATCAAAAGGTTTACTAGGGCCTGCCTTCTTACAACAGTTTGCCACCTGGAAGTTTTCTGTTATACTCTCGCTGGTTATTTTCTCATGATCCGGAAGCAGTCGATTTTTAGAAACATTCCATAAGAAGACCCAGGTCCATCCTGAAGAATGAAATGGGGTCATAAAACCAAGCGCTGACTTTGACCAATCCTATTTTTGATATCCTTCCTGATTTTATTCATGTGTTGTCTGCTTGCGTCAAAGTGTTGTGAGTGATTTTTCAGTGTCTAAATATTACCAGCTTTCTAGCTCTGCATGTTGGGTGGTCTCTTTCTCATGAGCATTGGTATGAGATAGTGCTCTGCTACACTGCAGGTGATCTGTTCTAAGCCAGCTCATATATATTCAACTTTCTCTATACACACACTCTGGCTGTGGCCAAGCACTTTCTCAACTGTAAACCAGCATCTAGAATGTCAAGATTTGATTAGTACTCAGCCCCCTCCAGATTGTATAATCTAGCATGAGGATCGCTTACCTCACCCCTGTCTGCATTAGAGCTCACCACAGTTAGGTAGTTGTGATGACAGTGACCACCTTGCAATGCTTTGTGAACTCCAGTAAGTTACTACCTATGAAATCCTTGGAACAAAAGCTGGACATAGGACATACTCAGTGAAGAAGAGATGTTTTAAAAACCCACTTTATGTTTTAAAATCCCTTTCAGGATGGTTATATGCTATTGTCTGTCCTTCTCAGCCTCTGTGGTTTCTGGGCACTGCCTTTATCTCCTCTACCAATGGATCTTTTAGCAAGACTTTGCTCTGTAGACAGCTAAGGGATGCTTGAAGACTAGGGTGTCTACCTTTGAGAATCCATTTTATGCAGAGAGCCACTCCCCATCCTCCTGAGAACTTTTGCCTGTCTTCTCAGCCTGCCTCTTTTTATAGGATGTTCACTCTGACCAAAGCCTTGGAAAAGGCTCTTCTCCAGCATTTCATATACATGAAGGTGAACATCACCTATGCCATCAACAAGCCATTCCCCTTCTTCGAAGCGCTCCGGGACAAATCCTTCATCACTGAGAGAATGTACAAGGTGAGGCTGTGGACCCTCCACAAAGCTGTCTAGTCCTCATTAAGTATGTTTCAGTATTGAGATCTCTGACCACAACCCATCAGGGTTTCTAGAACATGGAAGGCCCAACTTGACCATGATCATTATTGCAGGAAGGGAGGTTGGGAGAAAGGGTGTCTTGAGGCTGTATTAGTGATAGGGTATATTGTAGGTGCTGTAAGTTCAAAGATGGATCTGTTTCTTGCCTCTGTTTAGCTTCTGGTGGCTGGAAGCTCTTGGAGTTCTTAGATTAATAGTCTGCACTGCACTCACTGCACTGACCCCAACTCCCTGACTCAGCTCCACTGCACTGCACTCAACTGATTGACTGAACTCAGAGACCTGAATGACTCTGTCTCCTGAGTGCTAGGAATAAAGCAAGTACTGCCAAGCCTGGACCTAAGCTTTTCTTTACAAGCAACTTTCTCTGTCCCAAGCTGGCCTTCAACTCAGAGATCTGCTTGCCTCTGACTCCTGGGATTAGAGGTGTGTCTGTATTCCAGCCAGATCACACAGACCTAGAAGGTCTTTGGATATGATGATCACTTGCCAAAGCAGCCCTGTTGCTGGATTAAAATTCCTCTACAAAGAAAATTGCAACAGCCTTTTCCAAGTCTGACACAGCTCCAGCTCCTTCATCAGTCCACAGCCCACTCACTCACTGAGACTCACGTTTTCCTTCCAACAACCGTGCTTTCCTTTATGAGACTGTTCTCAGTTGCAACTGGCTATTTACTGACTGTCTTTTCAGGGATGGATGCCCTCCTCCTCCACTGGAGCAGGACCCTACCTGGGCAGTACTCCCACCTGGGCAGTACTCCCACCTGGGCAGGGCCCCACCTGGGCAAGGTCCCACCTGGACAGCAACACCGCCTGAACAGGGCTCCACCTGGGGAGGGTATCACCTGTCCCATCACCGGATCCATCTGGGCACCCAAGGACTAGCTAACCAGGAATAGCAGACACTGGAAGAATTTTGCAGCCAGTTCTCTCTTTCAATGACTTCTTTCCTAAAGATTTAACTCTATATTTTATACTAAAATTCCTCTTAAATTAAAAAAGAAGATTTCTTAAATTTGGGGGTTTTGTTCTGTTCTGTTCTGTTTGAGACAAGATTTCTCTGTGCAGCCCTGGCTGTCCTGGAACTCACTTGGTAGATCAGGATGCCCTCAACTAGAAAACATTAGCAATCTGACTGCCTGTCTCCTGAATGCTGGAATTAAAGGAGTGTGTCACCAAGCCTGACTTTTATATATTTTTAAGTACTGTATTTATTTGGGAGCGAGGTGCGCATGTGCCATGGTGTGCAGGTGGAGGCTGAATGACACCCTGTAGAATCTGTGCTCTCCTTCCACCCTCCAGATCACAGGGATCAGACTCAGATCAAGCTTGACGGCCAACGCCTGCACCCACTTAGCCATCCTCAGCAGCCCCCAAGTAACTTTCTTACAATATAGAAAACCACAGATAGAGAGCTCTCCGCTCAGTGACTACTCATTCAAACTAACCCTCTGCTCCACTCTTTGAAGGAATCTCTGGAAGCCTGTCAAAATCTGGTCCCTCTGTCCAAAGTGGTGCACAATATTCTCACCAGTCTGGAGCAGACTTTCCACCCGTCAGTGCTGCTGACGTTGTTCAGCAAGGTCAACCTCCGGGAATACCCCAGCCTGGTGGCAATTTTCAGAAGCTTCAGAAACGGTAATGTGGTTTCTCCGATCCTTGTCACATGTGCAGTGGTGCTACAGTAAAAGCCTGGGTTTGTTTCCAGTGTGGATTGTGCATTCCAATGCCTGCTTTCCCTGTGTAAAGGCATAGACCACGCTTGCTCACAAAAGCTGCTGGAAGCGTCATCCTGGCTGACTCTGACCTCAGCTTCCACGATTCGAATTTCTATAGGACACAGGTGTTTTTAATACAGCTATTCAGTGAACCAGGTGTAAGTTGTGATAGAGTCTCACGTTGTAGTACAGAATGGCCTAAAATGTAATCCTTCTGCCTCAGCCTTCTTTCAAAGTGCTGGTGTTACAGAAGTGGGCCATCACATAACACTCATCTTGAAAATATGAAGTATGGGACCATCTCCAGGGAGCAGGTAGGGCAACTGAAATGTCGGGACTTGCTATGAAAGAAAGAAAGATGGGGGGTGGGGAAGAGAGAGAGAACGAGGAGGAGGAGGAGGAGGAGAGGAAGAAGAAGGAGAAGAGGAGAAGGAGGAGGAGAAGAGAGAGGTGAAATGGATACAACGTCTATCTCTTTGTGACTGTGGGTGTCCCAGACATTTTATATGATCATTTCACATGACCTTAAAACCACCTGTGACATCATTGTAAGTTGCTCCTGACAGAGAAGGAAGGGGAAGTTCAGAGGTAACTCCACAGTCACTTGTCAGATTTCTATCTGTCACAAAATGCCTATGATAATGAACTTACAATGAGAAGAAGTTAGGGGGCTCTGACCTGTGATACAGTTTGAGCCTGTAGCAAGATTGTATCACCGCAGGATGTGTGACAAAATAAAATTGTTCACCGTGTGTTCTGAAAATGGAGAAAGGAGAGACTTGGACCCCACAATCTCCTCTAGAGGTGCTCCCAATGACCTAACACCTCCTCTTGGACCCAGCTCTTCACATCAGCCCATCTCCCTGTAGTGTCACCTGGGAACCTAAGCTTTGAGGAGACATTCGGCATCTAGACTACAGAACTGGATAGAAAAGAAACACATTTTACTCTTTTCCCTACAATCCATGGTTTTTCCCTCCTCCTTCAGCTGCCAGTAACGATTTTTTTTATTAGATATTTTCTTTATTTACATTTCAAATGTTATCCCCTTTCCTAGTTTCCCCTCCGAAAATCCCCTATCCTCTCCCCCCTCCCCCTGCTCCTCAACCCACCCACTCCTGCTTCCTGGTCCTGGCATTACCCTATACTGGGGCATAGAACCTTCATAGGACCAAGGGCCTCTCCTCCCATTGATGACCACTAGGCAATCCTCTCCTACATATGCAGCTAGAGCCATGAATCCCGCCATGTGTACTCTTTGATTGGTGGTTTAATCCCAGGGATCTCTGGGGCTACTGGTTAATTTATGTTGTTGTTCCTCCTATGGGGCTGCAAACCCCTTCAGCTCCTTAGATACTTTCTCTAGCTTCTTCATTGGGGACCCTGTGCTCCGTCTAATAGATGACTGTGTACATCCACCTCTGTATTAGTCAGGCACTGGCAGAGCCTCTCAGGAGACAGCTATATCAGGCTCCTTCAGCAAGCTCTTGTTGGCATTTGCAATAGTGTCTAGGTTTGGTGGTTGTTTATGGAATGGATCCCCAGGTATGGCAGTCTCTGCTCTGAACTTTGTCTCTGTAACTCCTTCCCTGGGTATTTTGTTCCCCCTTCTAAGAACTGATATGGTCAGAAAGAAGACCTGCAAAGGATGCCCAGCCCTTCTGCTGGCCCTGTGCAAAGTAACACTGACTGGGCTGTGGAGGGAGACTATGCACATGCCAAATGAGAGGCTGTGGTTGCAACCTCAGGAGAAAAAAGGGGAGAAAAGCAGAGAGGGCTGTCCTTAGACTCACAGAGCAAACCAAAAGTCAAAAATACTGGTGTGGGTCTGGGGTGTAGCACAGTGGAAGATCACTTCCTTGGTAGATGCAAGGTTCCTCTCTCTATGTCTCTGTCTCTCTGCATATCTCTCTCTCTCTCTCTCTCTCTCTCTCTCTCTCTCTCTCTCTCTCTCTCTCTCTCCTTCTCTCTCTCTCTCCTGTTCTTAGTTGACACATAGCTTATTACAAACTTATAGTTGATGATTCTTCCCTAGCTCCAGAAGCCTTTGAGTCTCAACCTTATTCATTCTTTTCTATTTCATAGTATGTCAAGAGTAGAACCCAAGGCCTACTGCCTGCCAGATAAGCACTCCACCACTGATCTACACCCCTAGCCCCTTTGTTTATTTTTAGATGACTCAGATTCTAAGACATATATATGCTATTAACATTATTAGAAAATATTGTGAAAACTTTATGTCTGTTGGACCTAATTGAGCTTCCAGACTTGTGCCACTTGCCTTCCCTAAAGCATCATTATAAAAATAAAGTTTAGTTACATTAACTATAGCAGGATGTATTACTGACATTGCTGAAGACTGACATTGCGTTCCAGAGTTGGGAATAAAAGAGTATGGACTCAATAACTTTTCCTCCACTCCTCTGACATTTGCTATTCAAATAACTTTAACATAATCAGAAATCTAATGTCAATAGGAGATTTCATTATCTACATTTTCAAGTGAAGAGGAGGAGGTGGAGGAGGAGGAGAGGAAGAAGAAGAAGAAGAAGAAGAAGAAGAAGAAGAAGAAGAAGAAGAAGAAGAAGAAGAAGAAGAAGAAGAAGAAGAAGAAGAAGAAGAAGAAGAGATCTTGTTATTAAACTATTCTGTCCCGTCTCTATCCTACCTTTTCCTGGTCACCTGCCTTCCTTACTTCCTTACTGGTTAGAATCACTGTTCTCTTTACCACTCTGGCCCCTACTTGCTCAACCTGAAAGCCTCAATTCTTTTTCTTCCCTCTTCACAGTGTCCTCCAGAGATCACCCGAGAAAAGATAAGGAAGACTCTCGAGAGATGCCCCACAGTCCTTCAGGACCCGAGTCAAGTAATCTGCCTTTGGCCTTAGTGACCTCCTTTTCTGGGCGAGTATACCATCCACTTTCCTCCCTGACAGGCAGTTCAGTAACCCAACCCTTTCCTTCCTCCTTCAGTTGTCAAAGACAACTTAACATCCAAGACTAACAAGCAAGATGACTCAGGAGCATGGCCTCTGGGTTCCCCTGGCACCATACATGGTGATGCTAGTTAAGGCTGACTTAACTCTTAGCAACCTTGCTTGGGATAGCTTAAGCTCATCTCCACTTTCCTACTAAACAGAAAAGAATTTGAGTCCTCTTGCTATGAGGATCTCGCTCCCATCTCAGCCTAGCTTCCTGCCCCTCACCCAAGCTTGGGAGGTAGAGTTATGGAGAGGGCAAGGAAGCAGGACTGGAAAGATAGACTTATGGATCCACCAATCATAAAATCACAAAGTCCCCTCACACCTGCTAGACTTAGACTCTAAATCATTACGGTGTCAACAAACAGAGGTGACTCCTCAGCCACAGGAGACTGTAGTGAGCTTCAAGAGAGAAGAGGACAAGGCAGGCCTGGACTGTGTGACCTTGCAGCTGTGATGAAGTCACAGCAATAGGTGATGCTCAAACAGCCCCAATAAAATGCAAGACAGGCAAACAGAAGCCCCGTCTGTCCCCAGTGGTGGGTAATGTAGCTGATGTGGCTGGTTCTCCTTCCTTGACTTCACCCTGACTATGGGAATTGTCCTTCAGTGCTAGTCAGTTATACATTGTACAGAAAACTAAAATATATGATATTAAAGTGATATGAAAGCCAGGCGTGGTGGCACGCACCTTTAATCCCAGCACTCGGGAGTCAGAAGCAGGGGGATTTCTGAGTTCGAGGCCAGCCTGGTCTACAAAATGAGTTCCAGGACAGCCAGGGCTACACAGAGAAACCCTGTCTTGAAAAACCAAAAATTTTTTTTAAATTAAAAAAAATAAAAATAAAAAATAAAAAATAATAAAATGATATAAAAAGAAAGGAATGACTTCAAAAGTCTGTAGACAGTTTACAATGTACCTCAGTTACCTAACCCTAAAGAAGCCAGAATTTAAGACAACTTTCAAAACAGACAGTTTTAAGGAGATGGACCTTTGTATCTGTTATGATTTCAAGCCCCTGTTTTTCTTATTGCATCAAAGCAAGCCAAATTCCGTGATGTATCTGCTGTTAGCAGGTGCATAGGTAACAATAACAAGATGGTCAGGGCTGGAGAGGTGGCTCAGTGCCTAAGAGCAGTGACTGTTCTTCCATAGGATCTGAGTTCAATTCCTACCACCTATATGGTAGCTCACAACCATCTGTAACTCTAATCACAAGGTATCTGATACCCTCTTCTAGCCTTTGCAGGAGCCAAGCATACATGTGGTGCACAGACACACATGCAGGCATAACACACACTTTAAAAATGATAACAAGGGGGTCAGATTTAGGTGGAACCCTACGGGCTGGCAGACCCCTGCCTTCTCTCCCTGCTATCCAATTTCTCCAGCTGACTTTCCTCTGTATTTTCTCTTCGGTCCATGCTCACCTCTGATGTGAATTCCGTTTCTTTTGCTAGTGGTAAAAGATGACTCTCCAGCAGCAAATGCCCTTGCAATGGCCCAGGAAGTACCCTGCACACCTGCAAACAAGAAAGGTACAGACATCCTTTCCCATGTGACGCTTCCTGTTCTTCTAGCTGTAGCACATCCTAGCATCCATGAATCGAGCATCCATTGTGTGTCTGCAATCACATGGCGTCTCCTCATTTTCTTCTCACTCTGCCTTCCTCAAAGGCTTTGCAAAAATTATAGGTAACAAGAAGGCACTTAGACATATTGAACCAAGCATTGCTCAAATTCACTGAACTCCCATCCACAACTGCTTGGTGTGACTGGTACACTAGCCTCCCCCAGAAGGAAAATGCTTCCTGGTAAATCATAGGCAGGCAACATCCATTATCTGTCACTTAAACCTCATGGTGGCAAGCAGGTTGGATGTCCACCTGACTACCTATTCCCACCTCGCCTTTGGCGCTCTCCCATCTTCTACTCTGAGATGTCACCAGTCAATTAAAATGTGTCATTGGTCTGGCAAATGGCTCACTAGCTCGAGGTCCTTGCCACCAAGCCTGGTGACCTGAATTTGATCCCTGAAACCCATATGGTGGAAGAACAGACCCAACTCACAAGTTGTTTCTTGGCCTCTCCATGTGTACCATGGAACATATGCCCAACCTCCACATACTGATAAATGTCATAATTATGATAATGATAATAATGATAAAAACACTGTGACCTTTCTGATACTGTCATCCATTGGTTTCCCCATTGCTTCCTGGAAGCCTTCCAAGTCCGTTTTCTCCCACCTCAGTTCTTTCCATGGTCCTGGATGCTTTCAAGTGCTGGGATAGCAGGCAAATGATCCAATACTCCAGCTGCTCAAGTCTTTATCTCCTCATGTCTGGTTCTTGTTTTCCCTTCACAAATTCTTGGTTTCTCATGCCCAGAAGTCATCCTTAGGATCTACCATTATCTGTTCCCTAGCTTAATTTCCCAAGAACTGATTCAAAGAATTCTCATTTTAACACTTGTCCTTGAAGCTTGCTCCTTCTAGTTCAAAACTCTGATATCTTCTTCCTTCCCAGCTGATCATTTAAAAAGGTTAGGGTTGAGATCAGAGAGATAACTCGGAGTTAAAACATACACATATACACGCGTGCAAGTGCACAATTAACAGTCAAAAACATAGTTGAATTCTTTAAATAAAAAGACTGACAGCTCTATGTGACTATAAAAGACTTTGTTTTGTTTTCTTCTTAGCAAGAAGAAAAAAATGTCCGAACTGGTCAAATTCCAAAAGAGGACTGCAGAAAAAAAAGCCCCGTCAAGAAGAGATGATGGGTAAGGGGATGCTGGAGGAGACTCCAGCAAGGGGTACAGGAGGAGGCTTCAGCAAAGGCTGTAGATCTGATGGAGTTCGTTCTGAACTCACTGGATAGGCAGGCACACAGGAGTTCTGGTCAGCACAGCGAACTGGCTTTAAATTTCAGCAGACCTGTTTTGCCACTGAGTAAATGGTGAACTGGAACATGTTGGAATCCTGTTCTGAGGTTACACAGCCCAAGGTGAAGGGTGCAGAGTGTCAGGTTTCCTCTTTATTTATACACACTAGGATGGCAACCATCCTTCCTAACTAAAGGGAGAGTAAATAAACTTTGCTACTTTGAGATAAGGTGCAGAAGAGCCTGGGTCCTAGCCCTGAGAGGCAGTTCAGAGGAAAAGCCCCCAGAAAAGCTTCAGAAAGGTGTTCTCATGCCTGTGGATGCAGCTGTCCTTGGGGAGGCAGCTTCCAAAGTCCCGAGAGGAAAAAGTGCTGTGTCCTCCCCTCCTCAGTGAAGGCCACTCATCCATCCACCAGTCCTGTCCACTGCAGAGCCTCTGGGCCTCTGCCACCCCTTGCCCAGAAGCTGTCTTCACGACAGGCATAGGGATGTCCCTGCGATGCTTTAGAGGTGCCCAGTGGCCTTCGGGTGTTGCCTGTCTGAACATGGGTGCTACATGGAAGTCCCTTCCTCACTGCCTGAAAAATCCCAGGCCTGTGCCTCATGGTTTACAAGTCTTAGAAACAGGAATCAGAATCTGCCCTGATCCCGAATCCCTCCATATTTATTTATTTGGTTAAATCTTTGTTTGTTTGGTTGGTTTGGTTTTGGTTTGGTTTGATTTTTCTTTGTGTGCCCTTGGATGTCCTGGAACTAGCTCTGTAAACCAGGCTGGCCTCAAGAAATCAAAAACTCACGGATACCTGCCTGCCTCTGCCTCTCAAGTGCCAGGATTAAATGTGTGCACCAGCACTGCCCAGCTACCTAGTTAATTCTTATAAGAGCTCCCTGGGGTGGGAACTTATGGTGATGTGGGGGGAGAAAGCATGGTGCACATAAGAGAAAACAGCAAAAGTGAGGTATATTCACCTGGAATAGGGGCTGGGATGGGGAGCCTATGAAGGAAGGAAGGAGTGTTCCAGGAACCTCCATTTCAACCACACATGAGTCGTCTCGGCAGGAGTGGCCTCACCTGGACATGGAGTTCAAGAGAAGCTCAAGGCGGTGAGCAGGAGGACTTTGTGGAAAGATGACTCATCTACGAACGTGAAGGAGGTGACCAAGACACTGAGAGCAAGGATGAGGTGTGCCCAGACATCCAATTCACAAGGTAAGGCTGAGGGTGGCACCTGCCATTGGAAAGGCTCAGCCTGGGCAAATCTCTCAGAGCTGGTGCAGGGGTCGGGGGATACATGACCTCCGTGTTAGCAGAGAGATTTTCAGAGAGAACAGGCGAGGGGCAAAGAGAGGCAACGAATGGCCAAGGAGTTTTTGATAAAGAAACAGCTACAGGTCACCTCAGTTGAGACCTAAGGCAGAGGGTGTCAACCCTTTAGATTTAACAATCTTAAAGATTACTAAGAACTTCCCAAGGTCTATGTCTGTGTTGTTTATGTCTACCTGTTTCTCCATTATTCATAGTTTAAAAAAACATAATTAAAAAAATCTTTGTTTAAAGTGAAATAATTTGGTCAAGGAAGCATGTGAGAGAAAATTATTTCTGAAGCAAAAACAAACTTAGAAGACGGGTGTCCATGCAAGCTCCTGCAGTTCTCAGTGATGTCGGGCTCTGTGAGAAACAGGTAGATGCTTAGAGCTGCGTCTGAACTCACGCACCTGACTGTGGCTGTGGCTGAGGATGGGGAGAGGATCTCGCTGCACATGGAACTCCAGTCCTTTGCAAGGGCACTGCATGCTCTTAACCAGCCCCATCATCTCTCAGCTAGACTCTGAATCCTTATCTCTGGTACTCTTGTTCTCTGCTAAAATAAACTGTTTCGCCAGCTGCATGTGTTAGCCTGTGCCTATAATCCCAGCACTTAGGAGGCAAAGGCGGGTAGATCTCTTTGTGTCCAATCTCTTTGATCTTCTTTCTTTCTTTCTTTCTTTCTTTCTTTCTTTCTTTCTTTCTTTCTTTCTTTCTTTCTTTCTTTCTTTCTTTTTTGAGGTTTTTTTTTTTTTTTGATGCAGTGGTTTGGTTTGTTTGTTTGTTTGTTATGTACCCCTAGCTGGCTTCAAACTCACTATGTAAATCAGCCTGGCTTCAAATTCAGAAAGATAATATACACTTGCCTCTGCCTACCAAGTACTCAGATTCAACGTGTGACCCTCCACATCTGGCTCTCCATCTTGGACAGGTCTTCTACTCATATAAGACTTTATAATGTCTCAGACATTTGGAAAGTGTTGAACTATATTGTGAGCTAGCAACACAGGCACATACATATTCTTGGGACAACTATGTAATTTGGAGACGTGACAGAAGTGTTCTTTCTATACTGAACTTTCCACTTTCCCACCCTCGGGAGAGGAGGCAACTTGGAGTCTGCAATCCTCAGCTCTGAAGTATGTGAGGCCCTTCGAGGGTTGGGAGACTCCTCACGGAGTGTCCACGGACAAAGAACAGTGTTTCTTTCTTCTTCTTTCTTTTAGAGATCAGCAAAGAGGCATCAAAAACAAGTGGTAGAAAGAGGCCCAGCACAGCACGAAGAACCACACAAGGTAAGGATGGGGCACTGTGGGTCTCAAGATGCAGCCAGCGGGGACCCACAGTCAGAGCAGCCAGGCTGCTCTAAGCCAGACTTCCACTGCCCTAAAGAGCCCTTTGGATATTTCTTTTCTCACCACAACCTTCTCATGATAGCTTAAGACTACTTATATATAGACATGCATGGACTGGACTATGTGTGTGGTGTTGTTCATCTTTTCCCCCTCCTATAAAAATATAATGTTTGACCACTGAGGACCACTGCTGAGAATCTGTGTTCGAGAATATTGCTCACCCTACACTGAAAATCTCCAGCTTATGAATCAGGGTTGTTTCTAGAAATCCAGGGTCTTCCCAGACGGCTCAAAGGTTAAGGAGCACTGGCTGCTCTTCCAGAGGACCCAGGTTTTGATTCCCAGCATCCACATGGTGGCTCAAAATGATCTTTTAACTCCAGCTCAAGGAGATCCAATGACTTCTTCTAGCCTCCGGGAGCACCAGGCATGATCGTGGTACACAGCTATACATGCAAGGAAAACAAAACACCCATATACAGACATAACTATGCATAGGCAACCCGCACTGTTACGAAAGGACTCATGGGCCAAAGGGTGCCTAAGTAGGTCAGAGGATGAGTATTATGGAGAGCAGAGGATGAGTTTTGTGGAATTCAGGCTCCTAGAATGAGATTCAGTGTGCCAGGCTTACATAGCAAGCCCCATTACTCGAGGAGCCAACTCTTGATCCCACCACACATCTATGGCGCACAAAAACTACTGCTTGCTTTAAGAAATGAGCTCTGGAATCTTCTGTTTCTCCCCCACAGTCTCTCTCCTCCCTTTCCCCTCCCTCTGTAGTCGTCTTCTTCTTCTTCTTCTTCTTCTTCTTCTTCTTCTTCTTCTTCTTCTTCTTCTTCTTCTTCTTCTTCTTCCTCTTCTTCTTCTCCTCCTCCTCCTCTTCCTCCCTCTCCTCTTCCTCCCTCTCCTCTTCCTCCTCCTCCCCCCTTTCCTCTTCCTCCCTCTTCCTCCTATCTCTTCCTCCTCCTCTTCCTCCTTTTCTTCTTTATTCTTTTATTTTTATTTAAACAGCCCAGGTTCTGCAAATCACTGGGGGTGCTATTCTATGTTCCATGCCTTCATGGAACACGGATACTCTCCCAGCCCCCAGTAGCAGAGAGCACCTCACTGCTTTGCAAATTCCAGTCCTTCCGGTTGGTTTCTCTTAGTCAGCACTATAACTGCCATCCCTGTCGAGAACAGAGCACACTGTGTGCTCCCACCACCACCACCACCTCTTCCTCATAGTCACCCAGAAGAAATCCTATCTTCCTGCTCCCTCTGTGTTCCACACCCATAGGTACCACCTTAAATAAGTATTGCTTTCACAAGGAAATCCCCCCCAACTCCCAGCCCTCCTCCACCCCCTCCTCCCCCCTTCTCACCCCTCCCCCTCCACCCGCACCCCCACCTGCCCCAGTCCAGGGGCAGGAGCATAGATAGGTCTCTGGATGTGGCTTGCCCCAGGGACTTCTCTTCAAGGCTCTTTCAGACTTTTGGTCAATTGTCTGTGTGCCTTCTGTTTACTTTGTGGGTGGCACTGGAGGTCAGAAGTGGATCAGTCTTGTTTTCTGTTTTGTGTCTGGCTACCTTGTGCCTCTGTTTATACCTAAACAACTAACAAATCAGGACAGTGGCCAGGACACGATGAATGCCCATACCAGGGCCTATGCTTCCCTCTGCTGGACGGTCCTTGTACTGCGCATTGCGTGGATTGTTTCTCTGGGACCTTATGCAGAGGCTTGATTGGACTGGGTAAATCCATGCCCTTGCCCATCATGCTGTCATTTGATTGTCATGATGGAACTCAAGAAAAAGGTAAAAGACTCAGAGGAGCTAAAATCCACTTAGGTGCTTCTGAATGCTTTTTTTTTCCCTTTACAATGAAAAAGCGAATATTCCCAGATGCCTCTTTAGTCTTTTTTTATGAAACACTTAAGGAAGCAGGAGCCCAGATCCATGCTGACTGTTGTCCTCCTACAGCTTCCCCTGACTTCCAGCACATGCCCCTCCCATATTCATATCTCAGTGAATCCAGTTGATTCTGGGTGTGGAGCCATCGGCTGGAGCACGGGCAACCTAGGAGGTACCATACACCCCATCAGCTGGCAAGTTCCTCCTGCAGAGACGATACAGAGATAGCTCTGATCTGTCTGCATCCCAGGGCCAGCTCCCTGTCACTGTCAGGGTTCCTCACTCTCCCCATGTCTGAGCCACTCACCCCATCTATTAAGTGGATGATGCTTGCCTTCTTTTTGTTGGAATGAATGTTGCAATTCTTGATGGTCTTGATCTGTCTGGGACGTCTCCAGCCACCCTACTTCAGCCCTTCCCCCTCACCCAGGCCCTTGGTCCACCGGTCATCCCTGGACATGCCACCTTCTCAGGTGTAGCCATCACCTTAGCATTTCCCCCTGTATTCTGGAAGCATCCACAAGCTGCTCTTTGGATTGCTAATTAGGTTTTTTCCATCCCATCTCTCCCCTTCCTTATCAGGCTTCCTCCATAGAAGCTCCTTCACATCAGGAAATTGTTTTTTATCTTTAATTGCTTACTTACAGGCTCCCGGTTGTTTGCTCACGCTAATGAGGGGCTACACCAGCTGTTGCAGCTCCTTAGACTAGGGCTTGATTAGCCCTGGCCCTCCAGCTCTGTTGCCCGAAGCCATTGTAGTTCCTCTCGTGGGCCATTTCCACCCAGTGACTGCAGCTTGCCTTGGCAAACTTCCTGGATTTCTGATCTCCATTGTAATATAGGCTTCACCTTACAGCTTCATGCACAGCAGACTCGGATATCCCATGAAGAGAATATGGCCTGGTGTTAGTGTGTAAAGGAATGTGCTAGGGGTTTCTTTTTTTTTTTAATTTTTATTAGGTATTTTCCTCATTTACATTTCCAATGCTATCCCAAAAGTCCCCCATACCCTCCCCCCCCCACACACTCCCCTACCCACCCACTCGCAATTTTTGGCCCTGGCATTCCCCTGCATATAAAGTTTGCAAGTCCAATGGGCTGCTCTTTCCATTGATGGCGACTAGGCCATCTTTTGATACATATGCAGATAGAGTCAAGTGCTCTGGGGTACTGGTTTGTTCCTAATGTTGTTAGGGGTTTCTGTTGTCATGGTTGTTGTTGTTTTCAGATTGTGTCTTGCCTTCTGGAGGGTGAGAGGTAGGTTTTGGGTTTTGGTTTGTTTGGATTTTTTAAGACAGGGTTTCTTTATGTGGCCTTAGTTGTCCTGGAACTTGCTCTGTAGACCAGGCTGGCCTCGAACTCAGAGACCCACTGGTGCTGGGATGAAAGGTGTTCACCTCACTGCCGGGCTGAGAGACTTCTTTTTACAAGAGGCTTGAGATTCTGTTTGCAGATGTAAGATGACTCTGCCTGGCTGGAAGTATGAACAGCACCATCTGCTTAACCCTGACTACACAACACAGATGATAAATTACTTACTCCTGGGTATAGAGAAGGTCCTCTCTATAAACTTGTTAGAGTGAACTGGGACTATATGTAGATTCCTATAAGCAAATTAAAATCATATCAGAAAAACCAAACCAAAGATACCAGTCTGAGAAAGCACGTGGCTCCCTCATCTATGCCCTTTAAAGAGAACACCTGGCACTGTGATGGTGATGGTCCCCACCAACCTATCATCTGACCACTCCGTAGGTGCATCGAGGGTCTAATGGGTGAAGAATTCCTGAAGTCCCAATGCCTTCGATTCAGCCTGGTCCCCACTTTGCCACAGATTACTCAAGTTGCCATCTACCATCCTCTTATTGATCCATCTTGCGCTGCCATCCAGTGCAATTGCTCATCCATTCATCTGGACCCAGTCTTGCCTTTTAGACTCTGCAGTGGAACTCAACTCTACAGCTCAAACATGACCCTGCAGTCAAATCCAACCATGACTTCAGTGCCTGTCCAGAGGGCTCAGGGTCCTTTGTTATCTCACCCTACAGACTCCTATGACTTTCCAGCTGTCTCCCAACTCTGGCTTGTCAAGTGTTTGCCACCTTAACTCTTGGTAGCTAGCCTGTAATATATAGTTATAGGGATAGAGGTAGATAGAGACATGTTACATATGACTTATGTTGTTAGTAAGTTATAAACTTATGTTTAATGTATCAGCTAAGAGTTAGTAATTATGTTGGAATGGCCTGTTTGCCTTGGTCATTAAGGAAAGCAGAGCTATCTGACAGATGACTACCAGTGAAACCACTGCTTGTGGATTTGTTATTATTCAATAAAATGTTTTAGAAAGACATAAATACGTTTACCTCTGTTTGTGACACAGCACGCTCACGACACCCTGCTACGCATTGCTTGGCTCCAGTGGCCTCCTGGAACCGTGTTGCAAGCTTTCATGACTCCCTCACTCTGGCATTTTGAACCTTGCAACATCAGTACCATGCAGATGGTACCCAGCTGCTGTCAGCTCAAGATGCGGCCTGTCCCCCTTGAACAACTACCACAGCCTTTCTGTGACTTCATAACTGAACTAAAAAGACACTTACTTAGTTAAGCAGCCATTTTTCAACAGGGCTCCCTTGAGGCTCTGTCATTGTTAGACGCGCTCTCATTGCAAATGAATTTACACTGCTATATTCTGGAGCTTTCCATGAGTGGGTTCTTGCCCTCAAAGCACCTTTCCTGTTGTTCTTGTGCAAAGTCGGAGGTTATCTCTTTAATGTTGCTAATCTTTTAACTATTGCATGTACTTTACCTACACCTACTCTGTCCCCAACGTTAACAAGCGTCGGGGCCCTTTGCTCATCAAACTTCATATTAGTGTCACAACTTCAACCAGTTTATAGTCCTTCTCTCCAAATTACACATTTTGCCTGTCTTCTCACCTTCCCTCACTGTAAATCTGGGTAAATACAGTAGGCAGTAACCATTCTATAGCCCAGGTGATACACTGCCTTGAAATTTTCCTCACTAAACAAATTATTTTATTTTTATATTTTAAATATTTTAAATTTAAATTAAATGTAAATATTTTAACATTCAGTCTCACTCAAATTTTTAGAATGCAGGCAGACTCTATGCCAACTGTAACATAATTGACCACTACCCCAGTTCCTGTTAGAGTCTTTCTGAAACTTCATGAACCTGGTTGACAGTCTCAACCTTAAATCTCCCACTAGAACAGCCCATTGAACTTTAGGGCTGCTCTAGCCTACAAGGCCAACTCTTTCTATTTCTCCCACAGAGCTCTTCCTAATGTCTATAAACCACCTGTCAAGTAATGACATCAGGGACTCACTTCCTAGTGTCTGGTTTCTGTGGTGACACACCTGACAAGAAGCAGTGTAAAGGACACACATTTGCTTTGCTTCTTGGTTTGAGGGTACAGTGCATCACGGCAGGGTGGGCATGGCCTAGGGGCAGCTCATCACTGTAAATACTTGTTTACATCTCGGTGAATCAGGAAGTAATATTAAACTACAAACTGTAAGGTCCTGTGACCTGAAGTTAAAGCTGCACCTGTGTTAAGGATTCTATAATGGTGACTGACTGGTAGAATCTTCATGGGAATGAAGAGCTGGAATGTTTCAAGTCTAGGAAAAACTTATCTTAGACTATTTTATGCCCTTTTCAGAGCCACACATCACCTACCTCTGTGGTTGACCTTGTAGCCCATGACTATAAGATTAAAACCCTTTCAGAATATACTAATAGTCCCCTAGCTTCCACCAACCCAAAGGGTAAGATTATCATCAGATAGAGGGGTCCCCCCACTTTGCTATAGCCACCTATCCAGCATTCCCACCAATGTATTAGAAAATTGCCTTAATTTATGATTTTATTTTCTTACCATAGAAATCATGTAACTGTTGCCACATTGGTACATGGCTTTTGGTGTAACCTAAGTCTGTGCTCCCAGGTTGTTCAATCATATTTTGCTCCAGACTAAACTATCTGATATTCCTCTTGAGATGAAAGGTGTGCTTTTTGCAACCAGCACCCTTCTCCCAGTGACTATTTCCCTCAGTCAGATCCACATCTCAGGGGTTACACAATACCCCACCAACTAGCATCCAAGTATTCCAGTACATGAGCCTGCAGGGAATACTAAATCTCTTGTCTATGGGGAATAATGCTTCAGTGGAGAGTTTGCTGAGATTTCTTTAATGTTCTGCTTCTGACTCTTTTGGATCTAGGTCCAGAAGTGAAATTGCTAAATCATTTTGGCAGTTCTAAGATTGATTTATTTATTTATTTATTTATTTATTTATTTATTTATTTATTTATACACTGTAGCTGTCTTCAGACACTCCAGACGAGGGCATCAGATTTTTGTTACAGATGGTTGTGAGCTACCATGTGGTTGCTGGGATTTGAACTCGGGACCTTTGGAAGAGTAGTAGGTGCTCTTACCTGGCAAGCCATCTCACCAGCCCGAAAAACTAACTAGCGTACCACAATGGTTCCACTGGGGCACAATAATTTTTGGTTTTGGTTGGTTTTGGTTTTGGTTTTGGTTTTGGTTTTGGTTTTGGTTTTGGTTTTTTCGAGACAGGGTTTCTCTGTGTAGCCCTGGCTGTCCTGGAACTCACTCTGTAGACCAGGCTGGCCTTGAACTCAGAAATCTGCCTGCCTCTGCCTCCCAAGTGCTGGGATTAAAGGCATGTGCCACCATGCCCGGCTCAAGTTTTTAAAGGAAACTCCGTGCTTCTTTCTATATTCTCACACATTTTACAATGCTACTAACAATGGACCAATGCTCCATTTTCTCTAAAACTTTGCCAACATGTTGTCTTCTATTTGGTTTGTTGGTTTTGGTAGTAGTCAACCTGATGGATATAATGTGATATCTTTGTGTCTAGTCACTCTCCAATAACACAAAGTCTTTTGGTCGTTTTCACCTCTAAAGAACAATCTCAGGGGGTGGCACATGGTCCCCTGAGCTACATTGTCTAGCTCTGGACTCACTCTTCGGTCCAGAGGAGTCTTGTGGGAAACCAAGAGAATCCTACTTCCTCGTGGAAACCTTCAAGAACCCCAAAACTTGGAACCCTGCCCAACCAATCCCATTCCAGTAAGAGTTGCCCACTATCCCAATTGATCCATCTGGGACAGCCTACAGAGGTGAGTTGTGCGCAGCTATCCTTCTACAACAAACCCTGGATATTCTAATGAAACTGAAGCACAAGAAGAGGATTTTAAATTCAATCTAATAAAGCTAATAAGAGCCTTTAAAGAAGAAATGAATAAATTCCTTAAGGAAATACATGAAAATACATTCAAGCAAGCAAAAGCATTAATGAGGAAGCAAATAAACATAAAGAAATACAAGAAAATATAGTCAAACAGGTGAAGGATATGAATAAAACTGTCTCATAGACTGAGTTTGGCAACATGAGTTCAATATATTCTCAACTATGCAAAATATAAGGATGCAGTATGAATTACATGAAGGGGGCTTCATGGACCTAAAAAACAGAGGCTGCTGCAGTGTGAGCCACCTTGTCAGAAAGATATTAAGGAAGGAAATAACAAGATTTAGAGAGTGGTGATTTCATGGCAAGATCCCTCCAGCTAAGTTTATTGTTTGCACTATTCAGGCAGATTCCTGAATTCAAGGTTATCCTGGGACAGAGCTAGTTGAAGCCCAGGAGTGGTGGGGATCCCACCCAGCTAGCTTATTGTCTTTACTTATAGCAAGCAGATATCTGAATTCATTTGCCATGTTTTGTTTTATTTTGTTTTTTAAGAATTTGCTGTTCTTTTCTTAGAATCAAGTTGCTACAGTCATAAAATGCTGACTCGTGGGATAACCAAAAAAGAACCTCAAGAAAATGACTGAATTGATATGCAAATGAAAGACTGGGCTTTGGTCTGCAAGAGCTAAACAACCTGGATGAGCTGTCTGGAGAGAAAACAGAGTTCTTTTAGAATTTTTTTCTAGCAGCTACCCAGAGAGAACTGCTTGGAGAGCAAATACAGGTCTTTTACAATCTTTTTCCTGCAAGAGAGCAAAAGAGAGCTGTCTCAGGCAGAGGAAACTGTCTCATGCAGAAAGCTGTCTTGAGCAGAAAGCTATCTTGAGCATACTACAGATCCAAGAGCTATCTAGAGAGAGCTGTTTAGGGAGCCATCTTGAGCAGATTACAAGGCTAATCAGCTTGTACCCATGATTTGACTTTTAGTCATTTTTTTGGTTGGTGGTGAACACTCTCCTTCCTCAGAACCCTCTGCAAGCTGAGGTTGATCCTTAGCAGAACTCAAGAAGTTAGATACCAATAATCCAAATAACCCAATTAAAAAATGAGGTACAGAGCTAAATAGAGAGTTTTCAACAAAGGAATATTGAATGGCTGAAAAACACCTAAAGAAATGTTCAACATCCTTAGTCATCAGGGAAATGCAAATCAAAACAACTCTGAGATTCCACCTTACACCTATCAGAATGGCTAAGATCAAAAACTCAAAGAACAACACATGCTGACAAGGTTGGGGAGCAAGAGAAATACTCCTACACTGCTGGGGGAGGACAATCTTGTACAACCACTCTGGAAGTCAACTTGGCAGTTGCTCAGAAAATTGGGAATATTTCTACCTCAAGACCCAGCTATACCACACCTGAGCATGTACCCAGAAGATGTGCCACCATCCCACAAGGACATTTGCTCAACTATGCTCAGCAGTTTTATTCATAATAAACAGAAACTGGAAACAACCCAGATTCCCTCAACTAAAGAATGGAGACAGAAAATGTGGCTCATTTACATGCGGACTACTACTCACCCATTAAAAACAAGAATATCAAGAATTTCTCATGCAAATGGATAGAACTTTAAAATATCATCCTAAGTGAGGTAACCCAGACACAAAAGGACATGCATAATATGTACTCACTTATAAGTGGATGTTAGACATAGAGTACAGGATAACCATGCTATCTATAACCAACAGACCCAAAGAAGTCAAATAACAAGGAGGGTCCAAGGAAGGATGGTTGAATCTTTCTCAGAAGGGGAAACAAAATAGATATTGGACATTAATGGAAGGAGGGAACTGGTTGGAAAAGGGGATGGGAAGGGGAGAGGGCTGGTAGGTGGAGATCATACATGAGGAGAGCAGGGGAGAGAGAAGGAGATCAGAAATGGGAGTGGCCAATCTTTAGAACATGCCAGAGACCTGGGATAGGGGGCAACCCCAGAGGGTCTAATGGATGCAACTCTAGTTGAGAATTCTAGCAGTGAGGGATATGGATCCTGAAGTGGTCACTTCCTATAGCCAGGCAGGACTCCCACTGGAGAGATAAGGATAGCCACCCACCCAAAAGCCTTCGACTCAAAATGTGTCCTGCCTACAAAATATGCAGGGACAAAGATGGAGCAGAGACTGCAGGAATGTCCAACAATAACTGGCCCAACATGAGACCCATCCCATGAGCAAGAACCAGTCCCTCACACTATTAATGATACTTTGTTATGCTTGCAGACAGGAAGCTAGTATAACTGTCCTCTGAGAGGCTTCACACAGCCAACAATGGAAAAAGATGTAGAGACTCATACCCAAACATGAGATGGAGCTCAGGGAGGCTTATGGAAGATTTAAGAGAAGGATTGAGGGATCCAAAGAATACAGGGACTCCACAGGAAGACAAACAGAGTCAACTAACCTGTACCTTCAGGGACTCCCAGAGACTGAACCACCAACCAAAGAGCAAGCACAGGCTGGACTTTGGCCCCTGCACATATATAGTAGATGAACAGCTTGATCTTCATACAGGTCCCCCAAAACTGGAACAAAGGCTGTCCTTGAGTCTGTTGCCTGCCTGCCTGTGGATCCCGTGCCCCTAAATGAATGCCTTGTCTGGCCTCAGTGGGAGAGGATCCACCTAGTCACTCAGTGGCTTGATATGGGTGGGGGGGTTACACCTTCCTCTTCTCAAAAGATAAGGAGAAGGTAGAATGAAATGGGGGAGGGAGGACTTGTGTGATGTGGTCCTGGGAGGACAGAAAGGGCGATATTAGTTTGTAAAATGAATAAATTTAAAAAAAAAGAAGAAGAATCTCAGTTTAGTAAATATGAGAGATAGGATAATATCCCACACTCCCCAAAATATGTCCTTTTTATAACAGTCAGAACTTAGGATTTATGACTTTCTTTTGATTTCTTACTACAAAAAAAGTCTTGAACTAGTAGGTGTTTGTTTGTTGGCTTGCTTGCTTTGGTAGTGCTTGAAGTCAAATCTAGGGCCCTAAGCATGCAAGGCAAGTCTATCTGTGTTCTCAGCTCATGAGCATGTTACATGGCTATGTCAGCTATGTTAGGATAATTACATTATTAAGATTGCAGATGGTATTAAGTTTGCTAGCAGGTTTATTTCTCGTTATATTAGGTTGGTTTCATCATAGCATCTTGATACCTATCCTAGCTTATTGGGATAATATTTTTTTCACATTGTGTAATGGTGTGTCTCTGTGTTTTCAATTGTTAATTCTGTAGGGCAAAGGACTAAACGCTGGCAGGATATTGGTTTTGTCATTTCTATGGCCCATCACCAGCCTTATATTTGTAAATACTTGTCCTTCCACACCTGCTCAGATAGCTGAAGGTCAGACAGCTCTCTATGCCTAGAGGCAATCTAGAAATGTACCAGAGATTGTCTCGATGCTGATTAGTCGCAATAAAGATCTGACAGCCAGTAGTCAGAGAAGAAAATGGAGGGCAGAACTTGCAGGCAGAGAATGATTTAAGGGGAGATTCAAGCAGAGGTGGGAGATTCAAGAAGGACATGGAGGGAGCAGAGAAACGTATAGAGCTGGCCATATGGTGGGTCACTGGCTAGTTAGGTTAAGTTTAGAGTAGCCAGGAGACTGTCCAAGTCAAAGGCCTGAGCTTTAAACTATTATAGAAGCCTCCTTGTCATTATTTATCCCTCCTAGCAAGTCCCCATATACTGGCTATTTTTATGTCAACTTGACACAAGCTCGAATCTTCAGAGAGGAGAAAACCTCATTTGAGAAAATGCCTCCATAAGATCAGGCTGCAGGTAAGTCTGTAGGGTATTTTCTTAATTAGTCATTGAAACTGAAAAGCCCAGCCCATTGTAGGTGGTGCCATCCCTGGTCTGGTGGTTTTGGGTTCTACGAGAAAAGACTGAGCAAAGCTAAGAGGAGCAAGCCAGAAAGCAGCACCCCTCCATGCCACCTCCCCTGTATCCTCATAGCCTTTCTTTTCCACTACCTCTGGTGGGTGGAGGGCTAGAAGAGGGAGTTAAAGTATTTAAGAACCCATTTTAAAAGTAAGGTTTTGAAAAAAATTCTAAGCTACACATTTGTGTGTTGGGTAGGAAAATTGGTGCTTACTCATTCTTTCTTACAGAACTCAGTCAGAGTTCACCTCTCTGGTGAGTTCTCCAGGGTTGGAAGGTGAGAAAAGACTGTCCATAGCAAAGGCCAGGGTTTGTGGAGACTTACGGTTTTTCAGGAAAGTCAGTTATATCACAGGATGTTTTCCTGAAACAGACATGGGTGAAAGGATGTTTTGCTAAAGCAAGCACGTGAATGGATGTTTGATGAAGGACACTTTACTAAATGACACCCATGTATTGGCTCATCTGACAGTGTGTTACTGAGCTCTGTTTGTTGTGACTCCAATGACAGAAATGCACCAAAAAACTTCTGCTTCTTGTCACTTCCTCGGACTCAGGCTGATGGGCATAGTGATGTCATCTGATACAGACTCACATGGAGTTTTGCTAAACAGACTCACATGGTGAGTCTCATCTGTGTGAGGACTTGTGTTTGCTATCCTGACACCACTGAGCTGGACTGCTAGTATATTCGTTAAGTGTTTTCAAGTGGATGGAGCAGCCTCTGCTGATTCCTGTGAACTGAACTGCTGAGTTCCTGACAACACAGATGGGATTTGCTCCAAATAACTATTTCTAAACATGTCCAACTCCCCTGTATTCTCATAACCTTTCTTTTCCACTACCTCTGGTGGGTGGAGGGCTAGAAGGGGGAGTTAAAGTATTTAAGAACCCATTTTAAAAATAAGGTTTTGAAAAAATAAAGTCTGAGCTACACGTTTGTGTGTTGGGTAGGAAAATTGGTGCTTACTCATTCTTTCTTACAGAACTCAATCAGAGTTCACCTCTCTGGATGCTTGCCTCTGGTAGATGGTTCTTACTCCACCTCCACCATCTCCTTCAGCAGCGCCCTCTATAGTATCCTCCAACCTTTTATCAGAGAGCTCCTCACTTGGAGGCAGGAAGCCTTATGGCTCAGTCTTTTCCAATGTCCTCAAGGCCAGACCCGTCATCACATGGTCCTCTTATCCCTTAGAAATACGCTGGTGGTACAGGAGAGATACCTCAGTGATTAAGAGCACTGGCTATTCTTACAGAGAACCCAGGTTCAATTCCCAGCATCTACAGTACAACCATATATAACTGCAGTCCTATGGGATCCAATGTCCTCTCCTGTTCTCCTGGGTTACTGCACACACATGATGCATATATGCATGCAGCAAAATCACACACTAAATAATAAAAATAATTTTTTAAATAATTTCTCTCCACCAGTGTAAGTACATGTCATTACTTAGATACCCAGCAGACATTCCCAGCCATAATCTTTGACCTTCTCAGAGGAAAAGAATAATTCAGGTTTCTAACTGTGGTTTGAATTTCTGAAACTTCTAAATGGCCAGAATTCACTCAGTATTCTCTTACAAGGATAAAAATGTCAACTTTTTCCCTCTTGCTTTTAAAGAGTTTCCAAGTTTGTTCTGACTTCAGCCAGTGTCTGTTCCCAAGCTAAACAGAGTCAGCAAAGTCCCACACAATAGTGACATGGCTGCAGTTAGGGTAAATGGAACATGCATATGAGGTCGGGAATTTTTAGGTAAGTTGCATTTTCTTTCTTGAGTGACTTAATTTCTTAGGGATATTTGCAGTCCAACTTCTCTGACTATTTGTCCAACTTCCCACGCTTTCTGTCTCATTAACAGCACATCATGTGGGAAGGGTAGGTTTTACAGGGAACCCGGTTAGTTACAAGTGACTTTAACCACCACTTCCTCCCTCTCCTTCCTCTGTATCTTATCCGAGCTTAAATTTGGAGTATGAAGGATTTCACACCTCTCCCTATTTTCCCACTCCCCCTCTCCCTCCCTCCTTTCTCTTTTCCCCTTCTCTGTCTTCCTGTTTGCATGGCAATTTCCTTGGCCTCCTTCCTTGGGGCCAATGAACTTGCCAAGGTAAACCTGCCCTTTTCAACTCTTAATTCGGTTTGAATTGGCTTATTCCATCTAAGGAGAAAACCTATTTTTTGAAACTGTAAACAAGCCCCAATTAAATGTTTTCTTTTGTAAGAGTTGCCAGGGTCATAGTGTCTCCTCATAGCAATATAGTACTGACTAATACATTCACATACATGTACGTATGTATATGTCCATGTATACATATATGAATGTATATGTTCAAATATATTTAAATACAGTTTGCTGAGTCTTTATTGTTTGTGTGTATATGGTTTCAAGACTGACCTATTTGTTTTTTTGTTTATTTGTTTATTTTATTTTTTATTGATTTAGCTTTTCAAGACAGGATTTTTCTGTGTAAAAAGCCCTGGCTGTTCTAGAACTCACTTTGTAGACCAGGTTGACCCAGAGATATACAGGTTGTCTCTGTATTATAATAATGCTGATTTCTGAACTGGCAGAGATCCAGTTACAGGTGGGACTTTGAAATTGTTAAGCATCTCCTGTCTCAGTGTTTTGTAAATACTCCCTCTCTCACCTTCTGATTGTGTTATTAAAAAGCTGACCGACAAGATATGGAGAGGTGGACCAGTGTTTAACAGCACTGACTACTCTTCCAGAAGTCCTGAATTCAATTTCCAGCAACCAAATGGTGACTCCCAACTACCTGTAATGGGATCTGATGCCCTCTTCTGGTGTGTCTGAAGACAGTGTCAGTGTACTCATATACATAAAATAAATAATTCTTTTTAAAAAAAGAAAAAGGAAAAAAAGCTTGTGGCCTATAGCAAAGGCAGAAAGTAGAAGGAAGAACTTCTGGGAAGAGATAAGAACTCTGAGAGAGAGACAACCGGCCACCTTCCTGGTGAGAGCACAGGGGTCCACCCAGCCCGAGAGGTTTCTGCCTCAGGCTCCGGCGGGAGCCACCTTGGCTCCGGGACTCCGAGGAGGGCAGGCTGCACGGGTGAGGGTGTGGAATACAGAGGCCAGCAGTTTCTGGAACAGGCGAGAGCCACAGAGCTTCTGAGGCGGCGCCATCTTAAGCTCCAGACAACTGGCCACCTTCCTGGCCAAAGCAACACAGCTTCTGGGAAAGATCCTGTTTTGGGCCTTCATCTTCGGCCAGGAGGAGGTCCAAACACCAGATAACTGTGCACCTTCCCTGAAAGAGGAGAGCTTGCCTGCAGAGACTGTGCTGACCACTGAAACTCAGAGGAGAGAGCTAGTCTCCCACGTCTGCTGCTAGAGGGTAACAAAATCACCAGAGGAACAATCCCTAAACAAAGACAACTATAACAACTAACTCCAGAAATTGCCAGATGGCGAAAGGTAAACGTAAGAATCCTACTAACAGAAACCAGGACCACTCACCATCATCAGAACCCAGAACGCCCACTTCGCCCAGTCCAGGGCACCCTAACACACCTGAAAAGGTAGACCTGGATTTAAGAGCATATCTCATGATGATGGTAGAGGACATAAAGAAGGAATTTAATAACTCACTTAAAGAAATACAGGAGAACACTGCTAAAGAGTTACAAGTCCTTAAAGAAAAACAGGAAAACAAACCAAACAGGTAGAAGCCCTTATAGATAAACAGGAAAACAAATCCAAACAGGTGATGGAAATGAACAAAACCATACTAGTCCTAAAAAGGGAAGTAGAAACAATAAATAAAACCCAAAGTGAGGCAACGCTGAAGATAGAAACCCTAGGAAAGAAATCTGGAACCATAGATGCCAGCATCAGCAACAGAATACAAGAGATGGAAGAGAGAATCTCAGGTGCAGAAGATTCCATAGAGAACATCGGCACAACAATCAAAGGAAATGGAAAATGCAAAAAGATCCTAACTCAAAACATCCAGGAAATCCAGGACACAATGAGAAGACCAAACCTACGGATAATAGGAGTGGATGAGAATGAAGATTTTCAACTCAAAGGACCAGCAAACATCTTCAACAAAATTATTGAAGAAAACTTCCCAAATCTAAAGAAAGAGATGCCCATGAACATACAAGAAGCCTACAGAACTCCAAATAGACTGGAACAGAAAAGAAATTCCTCCCGACACATAATAATCAGAACATCAAATGCACTAAATAAAGATAGAATACTAAAAGCAGTAAGTGAAAAAGGTCAAGTAACATATAAAGGCAAGCCTATCAGAATTACACCAGATTTTTCACCAGAGACTATGAAAGCCAGAAGAGCCTGGACAGATGTTATACAGACACTAAGAGAACACAAATTCCAGCCCAGGCTACTATACCCAGCCAAACTCTCAATTACCATAGATGGAGAAACCAAAGTATTCCATGACAAAACTAAATTCACCCATTATCTCTCCACGAATCCAGCCCTTCAAAGGATAATAACAGAAAAAAACCAATACAAGGACGGGAACCACACCCTAGAAAAAACAAGAAGATAATCCCTCAACAAAACTAAAAGAAGAGAGCCACAAGAACAGAATGCCAACTTTAACAACAAAAATAACAGGAAGCAACAATTACTTTTCCTTAATATCTCTTAATATCAATGGTCTCAACTCCCCAATAAAAAGACATAGACTAACAAACTGGCTATACAAACAAGACCCAACATTTTGCTGCTTACAGGAAACTCATCTCAGAGAAAAAGACACTACCTCAGAATGAAAGGCTGGAAAACAATTTTCCAAGCAAATGGTATGAAGAAACAAGCTGGAGTAGCCATCCTAATATCTGATAAGATTGACTTCCAACCCAAAGTCATCAAAAAAGACAAGGAGGGGCACTTCATACTCATCAAAGGTAAAATTCTCCAAGAGGAACTCTCAATTCTGAATATCTATGCTCCAAATACAAGGGCAGCCAAATTCATTAAAGAAACTTTAGTAAATCTCAAAGCCCACATTGCACCTCACACAATAATAGTGAGAGACTTCAACACACCACTTTCACCAATGGACAGATCATGGAAACAGAAACTAAACAGGGACACAGTGAAACTAACAGAAGTGATGAAACAAATGGACTTAACAGATATCTACAGAACATTTTATCCTAAAACAAAAGGATATACCTTCTTCTCAGCACCTCATGGTACCTTCTCTAAAATTGACCACATAATTGGTAACAAAACAAGCCTCAACATACACAAAAATATTGAAATTGTCCCATGCATCCTATCAGATCACCATGGACTAAGGCTGATCTTCAATAACAAAATAAATAATAGAAAGCCAACATTCACATGGAAACTGAACAACACTCTTCTTAATGATACCTTGGTCAAGGAAGGAATAAAGAAAGAAATTAAGGACTTTTTGGAGTTTAATGAAAATGAAGCCACAACATTCCCAAACCTATGGGACACAATGAAAGCATTCCTAAGAGGAAAACTCATAGCTCTGAGTGCCTCCAAAAAGAAACTAGAGAGAGCACACATTAGCAGCTTGACAACACACCTAAAAGGTCTAGAAGAAAAGGAAGCAAATTCACCCAAGAGGAGTAGAAGGCAGGAAATAATCAAACTCAGGGGTGAAATCAACCAAGTGGAAACAAGAACTATTCAAAGAATCAACCAATCAAGGAGCTGGTTCTTTGAGAAAATCAACAAGATAGATAAACCCTTAGCCAGACTCACTAGAGGGCACAGGGAAAGCATCCTAATTAACAAAATCAGAAATGAAAAGGGAGACATAACAACAGATCCTGAAGAAATCCAAAACACCATCAGATCCTTCTACAAAAGGCTATACTCAACAAAACTGGAAAACCTGGATGAAATGGACAAGTTTCTAGACAGGTACCGGGTACCAAAGCTAAATCAAGATCGGGTTAAAGATCTCAACAGTCCTATAACCCCTAAAGAAATAGAAGCAGTCATTAATAGTCTCCCAGCCAATAAAAGCCCAGGACCAGACAGGTTTAGTGCAGAGTTCTATCAGACCTTCAAAGAAGACCCAATTCCAGTTCTTCACAAACTATTCCACAAAATAGAAACGGAAGGTACTCTACCCAACTCATTCTATGAAGCCACAATTACTCTGATACCTAAACCACAAAAAGACCCAACAAAGATAGAGAACTTCAGACCAATTTCCCTTATGAATATCGATGCAAAAATCCTCAATAAAGTTCTTGCTAACCGAATCCAAGAACACATCAAAACAATCATCCATCCTGACCAAGTAGGTTTCATCCCAGGGATGCAGGGATGGTTCAATATACGGAAATCCATCAATGTAATCCAGTATATAAACAAACTCAAAGACAAAAACCACATGATCGTCTCGTTAGATGCTGAGAAAGCATTTGACAAAATCCAACATCCATTCATGATAAAAGTCTTGGAAAGATCAGGAATTCAAGGCCAATACCTAAACATGATAAAAGCAATCTACAGCAAACCAATAGCCAAAATCAACGTAAATGGTGAGAAGCTGGAAGCAATCCCACTAAAATCAGGGACTAGACAAGGCTGTCCACTCTCGCCCTACCTATTCAACATTGTACTTGAAGTCCTAGCCAGAGCAATTAGACAACAAAAGGAGATCAAGGGGATACAAATTGGAAAGGAAAAAGTCAAAATATCACTTTTTGCAGATGATATGATAGTATATATAAGTGACCCTAAAAATTCCACCAGAGAACTCCTAAGCCTGATAAACAGCTTCAATAAAGTAGCTGGATATAAAATTAACTCAAACAAGTCAATGGCCTTTCTGTACACAAAGGATAAACAGGCTGAGAAAGAAATTAGGGAAACAATACCCTTCTCAATAGTCACAAATAATATAAAATACCTTGGTGTGACTCTAACTAAGGAAGTGAAAGATCTGTATGATAAGAACTTCAAGTCTCTAAAGAAAGAAATTAAAGAGGATCTCAGAAGATGGAAAGATCTCCCATGCTCATGGATTGGCAGGATCAACATTGTAAAAATGGCCATCTTGCCAAAAGCAATCTACAGATTCAATGCAATCCCCATCAAAATTCCAACTCAATTCTTCAACGAATTAGAAAGGGCAATCGGCAGATTCATCTGGAATAACAAAAAACCGAGGATAGCAAAAACTCTTCTCAAGGATAAAAGAACATCTGGTGGAATCACCATGCCGGACCTAAAACTGTACTACAGAGCAATTGTGATCAAAACTGCATGGTACTGGTATAGTGACAGACAAGTAGACCAATGGAACAGAATTGAAGACCCAGAGATGAATCCACACACCTATGGTCACTTGATCTTTGACAAGGGAGCTAAAACCATCCAGTGGAAAAAAGACAGCATTTTCAACAAATGGTGCTGGCACAACTGGCGGTTATCATGTAGAAGAATGCGAATTGATCCATTTCTATCTCCTTATACTAAGGTCAAATCTAAGTGGATTCAGGAACTCTACATAAAACCAGAGACACTGAAACTTATAGAGGAGAAAGTAGGGAAAAGCCTCGAAGATATGGGTACAGGGGAAAAATTCCTGAATAGAACAGCAATGGCTTGTGCTGTAAGATCAAGAATCGATAAATGGGACCTCATAAAATTGCAAAGCTTCTGCAAAGCAAAAGACACCGTCAATAAGACAAAAAGGCCACCAAAAGATTGGGAAAAGATCTTTACCTATCCCAAATCGGATAGGGGACTAATATCCAATATATATAAAGAACTCAAGAAGGTGGACTCCAGAAAATCAAATAACCCCATTAAAAAATGGGGCTCAGAGTCCACAGTGCAATCTTTTTTTACCGTCAGTTTTTCTCAGAAGGTGTCTAACTGTGACTGGTAGCCAGTATAACTGCAGATCTCAGCTGGTAAACTAAGTGCTTTTATATTTGAAGTTGACTTCAGAAAGCCAATAATCAGTCCTCCTGTGAGATAGAGGCCTGGGGCTGCAGGTGGACCTCGGTTAACAGAGTGCTCACCTAGTACATACAAAGTCCTAGGTTTGATCCCAGCACGGCACATGCACCGGGGCTCACCATAGCTGGGGATACCCCATTCTCTGTATTTGATCCTACTTGCCACCCTTCATTTTACCTAGAATCCCAGACAGTCCCCCAAATTTCCTCCATCCCTACTCAGCAGACCTCTCTGTCCCTGCCTGGGGTATCCCATAATGGGCACACACCTGCTCCATTCCCTGTGAGCCAAGCAGTCAGTCATGATCAGGGCTCTAGTCAAGTGTGTTCCAAGACTCCAAGCCCAGTCACTGTACACTCCATAGAATGAAATTCTAAAGAGCGGTTCTTCCACGCCCTGCCCAAATGAAGGCAGTTGCAGCTGCTGTCAGGACTGAGCTGCCCATCTCCCCACCCCTAATCCAAAATAGCTTCTGGGAAATTGTTGGTGAGACCAAGTGGTGGCAGGTTTCTTCACTTGTCTGATACGTTTAGCGCATGAATCAACAGGACGAACTGTTTTGTCATTGTTCCCAACCGGCCTTTACTGAGCACAGACACAAACAATGCCTAATCCTGCACAGTGCAGGGGACAGATGGTAAAACAGTCACTGGGCCAACAGAAACTTATTGTTCAATGGCTGATGCAGATTTCAGTTTAATCAAATAATGAGGTACCAAAGACACCGTGTGTAGCTTTATTTATTTACTCAATCAGAAAGATAATCAGGTGCAGCGTGGGAAATCAAAGCAAGCTGCCCTGATTGGCTGCAGTCAGAGAACACTTCTGGACTTGAAGGGGGGCTTGAATGGAGCCTCTCAAGATGTCGCGAGTGACGCAGGGTAGTAGGGTGGGCAAACCAGGGAAAACAATGCGGTTCCAAGCAACATGGGAACATGGGAACAGCTGTGTGGACCCCACTGCCCGAGCAACTACTTAGCACACTTCAGGCGATTGGAGTTTGAAATCTGCAGCAGAAAGGAAGGAAGGCTTTATTGCTCTTCCTATGAGGGGGGGGGGGGGAGATGGGGGACCCCGCCTTGATTTGCATACCTTCTCCGAGGTACATTTGCATATCAAGAGCTCTGGCAACCAGGCCCAAATAAATAATCAGCTTCATCTTTTAACCTTAGAGCAGGTCTTAGGGCTTTGTCCTTTTTCTGAAATTTTAAAATAAGGAACACCTGCTGTCTTCCAGCCCAAAGCTTCAGTTTTGAAATAAGCCTTTGGAGCTAAAAGATGAACGAATTCTTATAGCTACAAATTCCCTGACTAAATCAGAACCAGTCACTCTTCTGCAAAAAAAACCCACTGAACATCTGGCCACAGATGTCTGTCTGTCCAGACTATAATAAAGAACTGAAAGGGGGGCTGGTGAGATGGCTCAGTGGGTAAGAGCACTGACTGCTCTTCTGAAGGTCCTGAGTTCAAACCCCAGCAAGCACATGGTGGCTCACAACCACCTGTAATGAGATCTGGTGCCCTCTTCTGAAGACAGCTACAGTGTACTTACATATAGTAATAAATAAATCTTTGGGCTGAACCGGAGCAAGTGGGGCCAACTAGAGTGAGCAGAGGACCTAAATTCAATTCCCAACAACCACATGAAGGTCCACAACCATATGAACAGCTACAGTGTACTCATATACATAAAATAAATAAATAAATATTTTTTAAAAAAGAAGAAGAACTGAAAGACTGAGTGTGTAGTTCAGTTAGTAGAGCTGAGTCTGCCGGGTAGGCACAAAATCCTGGGCTCCATCCCTGTGCTATATAAAACCCATTTGACATGTAATTGTAACCCCAGCACCTAGGAGATAAGAGGCAGGAAGTTCTTATGTTCAAGGTTGTCCTCAGCTATACAGTAAGTTGGAAGCCAACCTGGGTTACATAAAATTCTGCCTCAAAAAAAAAAAAAAAAGAAAAAGAAAAAGAAAAGAAAACAAGCAAATATAGCTGCAAATGGCCCCTATGTCAGCAGCATATGGCAGAGATGCCTGAGCCCCTGTGTTTATTGCACCATGACTTGAAGCAGCTAAGTTAAGACATTGGATGGAGAGGAGTATGGATTCCCTCTAAGGAGCATCCTAGGGATGTGACTCAGAGCACCTGTCCTGGGACAGAGCAACCAGCACCCTCAACCTTAGGTGCCCATCACCTAAGGAATGGATAAAGAGAGAGATGCATAGATGACACAGGTCCTTCCTTCACAGACAGCAGCCACTGCCTTCTTCTTCTCATAGGCCCTGGACATTGAGCTGAGAGGATTCCCCAATTCTCTGACCTCTGAGCAGACAGCTAGTCCCCACCTCAGCCATGCATGACAGTGCACACCTGTAACTCAAGCCATGCATGACAGCACACCTGCAACCTCAGCCATGTATGACAGTGCACACCTGTAACTCAAGCCATGCATGACAGCGCACACCTGTAGCTTCAGCCCTGGGAGGTAGGGGAAGGGAAGAGTGGCCAGATGCAGGTGAGTTCTAGGCTAGCTTGATTTTCACCTTGAGAGTTCCAGGCCAGCATGGGCTACATAGTGAGGTTCTATCTCAAAGCAAATAGAAAATTAATTAATTAATTAATTAATTAATTGCAATTTCCACAACTATACAGTCTTCCAGGGAAGGGGTTGGAGAGAAGAGGGAAAGCATCAATGTAGTGGGTGCCTCTCAACTCAAGTGCTTCGAAACCTCAGCAGAGGGACCTAATCTTCTAAGAGAGTCAGAAGAGAATTC